>NW_020956425.1:53880-97453 GCF_003031625.1 Empidonax traillii
TATTTTACTAGTAACCAGTTTATTGAGGGCTCTGTTTATGAGCCTGCAAACAATCACGAACATTAAATATTTATTTAGCAAATGAGCAACAGAAAAAGAATTACCTGAGATATCTTCTAGCGTGTTCATTTTTGTGGCCAACCATGAGATAGTAGCATCCTACTGCAAACCATGACACCTACACATTAAAATCAAAATAGAATATTATTAGATATATCACAGTCATTTTAGTGAAACATCAAAAGAGAGGAACACATAATAGAGAAGTTAGGAACATTTTCCCTTAAATCGCAGCCAGCTCTTCAAATTATTTGATGATACATGCTGGCATGTAACTCTTTAACTGGAGCTTGTTCAGCTCTCAAAGAGAGAGCTACGTGGAAGGCTTATTGCTGTCTTCAATTATCTGATGATAAGGAATACAGAAGACAGAGCCAGACTCTCACAGGGGTGCAGTGACAGGATGGGAAGCAAGGGTGCAAGTTGCAACACGAGAAATTCAGATCGAGTCAAAGAAAACTAATTTTCACTGTGAAGGTGATCAACACTGGAAAAGGTTTCTCAGAGACGTGTAGATTTTTATTACTGCAGCATTGTTTTAAATTTTTTTTCAAAGTTAATAACTCACACTGAATATCTTTTACAGATACTTCATTTTAAAAAAGGAACCTTGGTATAAGAAAATTACAATGCATGGAAAATAAAAGGAGTGAACTGTTTTTACAAGCTTCATCCAGCAACAGATTTTGAATTCTGTTGCTCAAACTGACTATTACATTACACTTTTTACATGCTTTCACCTAAAAAAAAACTACCAGGCAATGAAGGCTTAGAACAACTTACAGGATTATTTGGGTACAAGTCCACCAGTTTGTGAGAAAGATAGAAAAGCTCTACAAAGTGGGAAGAAACAAGAAAATAAAATTAAAACATGGTAAAAAATAAAGATGTTTCAAGTCTTTTAGTTTTCCATACAAAATATCCAAAACATCCAACATTATTAATTCACAAGTAAACAAAAATGTTTTCTGTTCAGTGGTAATGCTTCAAACTGCCTCAAAAAAGATTTGGTTTTGCAATTAACAAGAAAAACCCAACCAAAACAACCCATAAGTATTCACAGCACAAAAATAAGCAGCTATGCTTCCCACCCCTTAAGAATTTTGCAACAACTTAGGTCATTAACATACACCAAAATAAATGCCTGTAGTATTACACTTGAATGTACCTTGTCAAGGTAAAACACTATTGAACTTCCTACATCTAAAAGGTATAACATACTGGCTAGATCCATTTCAAAGTAGAGTCCTGTGCATTAATATGCTGAAAATAGGACAAAAGCAAATAAATTATTATATTACTTAGAGTAATTCTAAGTGATTACTTTTCTAATAAAAATAATAATTCTACTTATTGGAATAACTTAATACAGATTTTCTAACAATAGCAGTAGTAATCAGATACAGGGTAACAATTCTATTGCCTATATGATTTCAAAAGAAATAGCATTATGGTACGTAAAATTTCTATTTCTTAAGAGCACAGTGCTCTTAAACTGATGTGATTGTCCTGGAGCACTTTGCGTCAATTCTCAGCTCCAGAAAAATCAAGTATTGAAACAGGCTTAAAAAATACCAACTTATTTACAAAATGCTTCTTGAGGCAGACTTAGAAGAACAAGCAGATCACCAGCCTGACTTTCAGATATAGTTAACTGTAAAATAACTGAGAAGTACATTCCCTAATCACTGAGAAACGCTAGTACTCCTAATGACCTATTTGCATACATATAATGCACCATTCTCTGAGAGCATGCACTCATATGAGCTCTATTTATTGTATTTTCCATCTGGTTTTAGAGACATTCAAGCTTTGATGTGGATGTTTATATGCAGTCTGAAATAAGAAAAAGCCGTCCCAGCTGCAAATAAGCTATTATTGTAATTCCAACAAAGGTGTGGCATGATTATTAACTTGTTTGAACTAAAGAGAGGCCTTTACAACAGCAAAGACAAGAAGAGTCTAGAATCTTTTCTAACACGGAATAAGCATGTCCACCTAAGCAGATGCAACTGCTGAAGAATTCTTTCTGGTTTAAATTAATATAATTTATTTTTCAGCAGAAGAAGTACACCCAGATACTCTACAAAGATCACCTCAAAACAGAAATTAACCACAGGAACGAAGCAGTGTAGCTCACTATCCTCCTGGTTACATCGTCTAGTGGTTAAGAGACAGTGATACTTATGATTACGAATGAATAAAGACTCTTTGCCCAACTACCTCCCCCCCACCCCCAAGTCCTGCTGTCAGCTCTGAAATTCCCTTCTTTTCCAGTTACCACTGTTTTCTTGAAACTGCAGGTAGGAAGAAAAATATGTGTAATGTTTCAAATGGTACATAAGGGGGTTATGTGCCATCTTTAATTCTTTATTAAAATTGAGGCTTTACAGTATTCTGTTGACTCATAATAAAATGTTTGGTTTCTTACCATTTGCTTTATTAAGCTCCACAAGTGTCCCTATATGCACAGGTAAACAATTTGCATGGAAGGGATCTTTTTCCATCACTCTAAAAAAAAAAAATTAAAACAAAATCTGCAATGCACATTTCAAAAAAATTAATGTGTTATATGCAAGCTGCTTTTATAGTACGTAATGTTCCAGTTAATTACCACTTTAGAAAAAGAAAACTATTTGTGACTAGGAGGTAACTATTAAGGGCATAATAAAGACTCGCTTCAGACCAGAAAAATAACAATTAATTTAGCTTAACAAAAGAGGAAACCAGAAAATTATGTCAAGCTTAATATACCATTAGAAAATCAGAATACAGTGCACTTTTATTTGCAGGTCACTTCAAATTTAACTACCAGACAACAAGCAACAACATTTCTGTTCATCTTTTCCATATATATTGACAGCAACTTCCAAGCAATAGTCCTCAACTTCCTGAGCTTAGCACTAGGCAGTATGCCTTAGGAATCAGATTTTCATGAGTTGTAGAATTTTGTTTCCTGTGGCATTCAGAAATATAACCACATGTTCAGGTTTGCAGTAGCTGAGAAGCAAACCAGGGTGGTGTTCTGACCCTTCTGACAACCAAGCAGCAATGTATGCCCGGGCTATATAACAACTGATACCCAATAATCAGCTCATCAAAATTAGAAATAACATGCTAACTTTTAAAATTAATATTATCTTATTATCAATACCATCATAACTTTTAATCAGCCAGAGAAATCATACTTCCTAACTAACCAACTGATTCAAACCTGTTCATTACAAAGACCAAACAAGGAGTAGGTAGAGAGCAAACACAACTGAAGGTACCAGAGAAAGGAAGAGGATGGATGAAGTGCAGCACAGAGCTGATTAAGTGGAGTTTTGCTTTGGTACATATTATAAAGACAATGCGTCTTGACAGACACAAACTACACACTTTAAATACCTGAAACATATATATATTCTGAAAAACATATCAAACTGTTATATACATCAATTCATTGAACAGCAATATCAGCTATAAGTCCAGGCAAAATTATTACACTTCACAATATGAGGAAAAAACCCTAAAAGTAGCTTTGTATACTTACACCGAAGTAAGCTTGTAACACATTTTGAAATCACAGTTATAATAATGTCTTTCAGCTAAGGATACCACCACATCTAGGTTTTCTTGAAGACCATCTACTGATTCAGGAATCAGTGTTTCACTGGGCTTATTATACTGAAAGAGAAAAGAAACATCACATGAAACAAAAAAACAATCTAAAATCAGAGGATCTAAGTATTAATATTTTTAGTGCTAAAATAATATTTAAGAAGCATTAAAGTTCTTAAAATTTTTCATTTTTGAACTGAAAGTCCATAAAACAGGTATTTGGTAAAATGCTTCTTTGCAATGTACTTAAAAGCTCATTTAGAACATGAAAGATGCTTGCCAGGGTCAATATCTTAAGCGTAGGCTGTAGAAGTTAATAATGATCAATACACAGATGGTTTTCAGTACTCTCACATTATCCTTGGAAAAAAAATGGTCTGGAATGATGTTGCTATATCAGGTATACTGACATTTTGTCTACATTATTAATGCTCTTCTTCTTTGCATAGAAGTTTCACAAGAAATGAAGCTTAAAAAACATAAATCAGAATTTTAAGTTGTCACCACATCAGGAAACAAGTATACATAACACTGTTATACTACTGCATAAAGTGATATCTACTGTAGCAAAAATTTTAAAATAGCCAAAAATTACAAAGCCCTTATTTATTTCAATGTTCATAATAAATGAGATACAAGAAAATTTACACCCAAAGACCAAAGACTTTTAATCAATTATCCAGCTTTTTAGTCAGTTTGGGGATTTACCTTTTTTAATTTATTCTCAAATAAAAAGTGAAGCAATTCCTGTTCTTCTTCTGTACATTGTCTACTAAGAGGTAGAGATTCAAGAAGTTCTTTTTCTAGAGGAATTTAAAAAAAATGAAGAGGTCATATTACAGAAGAAACAGCAAGATCCAACATTTTAAGAACTTAGATATGCAAAGAATTTTATGCTGTTCATCCCAACTACAAGGAAGATAACAACACAGATACACTGAAACAGATAATAGTACTAATTACGGAAATTAAGGATTGAATTCTTGGTTCCTTCTCCACTTTTAAGTAAAATTTAATGAAGATAACACGCCACTGTTTTCACGTACTCTACATGTCAAATTTTTTCACTGAGAATGCTCTGTTAACCAATGGTTGCTATAACTAAGCAAACATGGATTCAAAGCTACAAAGACGGGAACACAGGTAAAAACATCATTTAGGCTGGACAAAGAGCATGAGAGCTTCTAGAGCTAACAAACAGGAACGCTGGGTTACTTTGTTTCTTTCAGCTCTTAGAATTGCAAGACTGAAAAATAAAAGTTCAAATGCAAATTTGCAGAGATCATAATTTTCACTCATTTCATACTATTTGCATTATTATTTTGAAGTCTGATATTTATCTTATGGCTTTAGGTTTTATCTAGGAAAACGCATATTGAGAAAGCAGGTAAATTTTACTTGTACTTGAGAAATATTTCTATCCAAACCTTCTTGTGCTGTCAGCATATGGTGTGACGTTAAAAGATCAAATGCTTCAAAGCAGTAAACATCAAGCTTCAAGGCCTCTTTGTAGCTGTAAGTTGCCAGGGCTCTATTATCCAAAGCATCATAGATCTTCCCTCGCAAAAGGCATATAGAGCTCTTGATCTGGTGGAAAAGCAGGACTGGAGGTCAGAGACTGAATCAGTGTGTACCACTGGGTTTTGAGTACAAATCAAAAGGGCTCCCTGGAAAGTAAAAAGCATTTCATGCATGATAGAACCTGGTTTTCTAGTGCTGTCTTCAAATAAAAAAAATGTTTCTGCTATCTCAAAAAATTTCAAAAGAATGCACTGTCAGGTTATCTACTGCCAAACAAACACGTGCTTGAAATAAGCAATAGAAGGATAGAATTTATCTTTTCTATTTCTGGCATCCAGCTCTCTGATACTGAGTTGTAAGCTAATTATACTCATAGAGAATCTGTCACTTCCAAAAGCAATTCTTTGTTGACTATTAAACCACATATTTCATGCAAGACATGAAAAGACCAAATCAGTGGACTCAACTCTTCTGAGCAGAAATCCAAAAAAAAGATGTTCCAGAAATTAAAGCAGTGAAAGATTACTATTAGCACAGTTGTGCTAAAATGTCTAATAACTAACATGTTCTCTCAAAATTCCCTAGATGGGTATTCAGTACGGTCAGAAGGCCACAGAAGTGTCAGCAAAGGAGAAGGTTAGCACATTACCCATCTCTATCACCAGACAAAAGAGAGAGACCCAACCCTCTTAGAGTTCCCTCATCAGAAACAGAGCAGCTGCATCAACAGGGAATAAACTTGGGAGGCTTTTAAAGCAGTAACATTGTACCCAGCTCATAGATCAGTCACTCAGTCAGTCTGTAACTAGCGTCTGTGCGAACTAGGGAGAAGTTTGAGCCAGTATTTCTTGTGGCAGGACCCATTTCAGTAGTTCTCTCCTTTAGTAAACTAAACCCATTCTCTTCCTACTGAACTCCATTATCATAAGCATTTCTGAAGGTAAAGACTGATAAAAGTCGAATTTTTTGGCTGGATTATTTTCAGTCAAACAAGTTTCCCAATTTACTTCAATAATCAGCCATCCAAACACCAGGGCCAGAGCACCATGAAACAGGAAAAAAGAATAAACAGCCAAAGCTGAGGACTTCTTCCTGTGCTTGTAGTAGTAGCTTAAATATTTGCAATAAATAGATGCACCACAGTCACTTAGTCTAAGCTACTTCTCCTTTAAAATCATTATATCAGCATTCAAAATCAGTCCACGTCAACAATTTCGCTCACTTTGCTACTTCAGTCTTACAGGGAAAACACCACCTGTCAATCATCTTCACTGCAGTTTCAGCTAATAAATTTCAATTTGTAACTCTGAAGACTCTTCACAGACCATTCAACCTACATGTGGTACCAATCCCTTTTAACTGTCTGCCTATGCAGGATTTTTTCACTGAGCTTCAAAAACTTCACCTTCAGTCACACAGTTTTCACAAGTGTGATCAAAAAATGTTCCACTGAGAACAACACTTGAGTGATTATGAAGTATTTCATTAAAAATCACCAGAGGAGAAGAAAACTTGCTTTGTCATCTCAGAACCTGCAGCCCAATTGAAAGAAATGTTAGCTCACATTATCAAGACTGAAATTGCAGCACAGAGATAAAAGACTGAAAAAAAAAAAAAGCTAGATCATGAAGTTCATGCAAAGTGTCTGCAAATAATTTATGGGAAGTTCTCAAAGAGCACTCTTTATTTTCTCAAACCAAGTTACTTCCATACAGGAAGTTAACTCATAATGTGGAACTGCAAGGAGAATAATTCAGTGTTTTTGAAAATTATGTTATCCAAAAAAGAAAACTTAAATGCACTTTCAGATTCAACAGCTGTAAAATCACTTCCTAACTTCACACATTTTTTTTCTCAGTTATAAAAATATTCATTTAAATAATGTCACTTACAGAGGATTGTGACATCTCCCAGTCTGTGGTAGAATCTTTCAACCCACTTTCATCCTTCAAGTACTTTTCAAAGAGTCGTTTGTTGATTGGCTCCTCCATATCAAGAATATCCAGGGCCTGTTGATGCTCTTTTGCAGCATACTAACCAAACATGTACATGTAAAAAAACAAGGTTGGGTTTTGAATAATCCGTACCTAAAGAATCATCATGTTTCAAAGGCACACATTGTAACAACCAATTTTAAATTTGGCCATATGTCATTTTATGATTGCAGTCAACTGTTTTACTGGTCACTTACAATATGCAAAAAAAAGGGCACCTACAGAGAAATCTATTATTCAGCATTACGCAATTGGAGAAACAGATATGCTCCTAAAAAGTTAATACAGGTTTTAATAAACTACCATCATTTTATTCTTTAGGCTGCACATTATTCTATTTCTATATTTAATCTACCAATTGATTCAGATGTCTCTGCGAATGCACTGCATTTCACCATTTATGTATCCCATTTTATAGAGATGCATAAAGCTGTTAACTATAGTTATATGACCATAAATCACATCTCCTCTGGTCAGATTACAATCAACCAATTTAAAATGAAAACATGAAGACATGAGACAAAAAAGGTTCATGTTCTTCCCCCACAAACTATTAGAGGAGTATTTCCTGAAAAATTAGTCAGTTGGATTTCTTCAGAGTAGTACCAGAATGGATACTACAGTAACCATACAATGCAAGTTAAAGAATTAAATCAACTGTCACAAAACTTAAACTTGTTATTCCAGTGAATATAAACCTCTACATTTCCTGTCAGCTACCTAATCTTCCCAAGATGTGTCTTTCATTTAATTTGGTTTGTTTCCAATAGTGGTTAAAATGTGTACTCACATGACATCTAGCTGCAAGGTAGCGACACGCTTCATATAACTGAAAGAGAAGTTTCATACATAACAGTTACAAAAAGAGAGCATGTTTGCTTACACTGCCAGACTCCATTTTGCTCCCTCCTTTTTCACTTCTTTGGCCTCTTCACCCCTTTTCCCACCAAAAGTCTGTCCTGACCAACATGACTAAGTCTGTAACATCTTCTCTACTACTAAACTCTCGAAGGACACAATTCATTGCTGCCTTCCCCACTCATTATCAGAGTAAAAGGACAATTGAAGCAACTACATCTGAAGTTGCATTCCACCTTCCCATTACCTGCTGCAGTTACATCCTTAGACCCTTCCTCTTTTCTGTGACACCATCTGGGGACAACACTTTCAGTCTGACCAATATAAAGGGGGCCATATAACCTACATCATGCAGGGCCATATAAACTACATCATGCAGATTTTTTTGAATTACTTTTCCCATAAGTGTTATCCGCTGATGGAAGAAGTCCCTGTGGTTAGCAGCAGAGGTTTAAAAGAGGGATAACATTAGTAATTCTTTGACTAAAATGACTCACCTTATCCAACTTACGTGATCGAAGGGCATGTGCTGCCCTGTGATACTGAGCTGTTAGGTAAAGACATTGGGCCAACCAATAGATATCTTGTGGTTCCTCTAAAATAAAACAACACATTATAAACCATTAATTTACAATGTATCTTTAAACATTTTCATACAGAATATTCACTTTAGCTTCACTAGAGAAGTATTTTTTCACTGTTCCAGCATTCTAATGAGTTATGAAGTTTTATTTTAATATATAAATATGTATAAACAACTCATCTACTACTGAGAGACTAAAATTAAAAAAAAAGATCAGATTTTAACTTTGAAGACATCAGATCACTATCAGATCACTTTGTATTCACTGGACAGTGAATACAAAGAATGTCATCCTAGAGATGTGACATGAGAAGGAGACAGTGATACAATGATACAGATCTAAAAAAACAGCAGGTACAGGTTACCCTGCCCTTGGACACAGAGCAGGAAAAAAAACACCCCAAAACTGTCTTTCTCAAAAAAACCACCAAAACATCACTGGGAATCTAACAACAGTGAAAGCACTAGAATTCTGCAGCTTGAAGTTATGATTGCAGAAGGATAGCTTAGTACCCTCCTAGTTTATTGGCAACCAAAGCTTTTGTGGGATCAAGCCCCCAGAATCATTTTAAGTGTAACTGGCCCATGGCCATAGACAGACATTGCCAATCAGCATCACCTCCCTCAGTAAATCTACAGTCTACTTGTCACCCAGGACAACCATGAGTCCTGCAGGAAACCACCATGGTCTCTTGCATCTTTTGCTTTTTTCTTTTTGATTCTTAAGGTAGGCAAACCTTAAGGTTTGGCCAGACATTAATTGTAGCACAAAGTTCAAAAGGGAAGGAAGATGAGCTCTGCTTCATTTGGAAAAATACCATTCCAGAGATCACGAAAAAGCACTTCCACCAAAACTTCAAGATTTATCTCATTATTTACTACAAAACCTCCAAAACAACACTATCAGAAAGAAGTTAAAAAAACCCCAAGATTAAAGCAACCACTTACCACGGGAGAGTGAAGCTACTTTGTCAGCCCAAAACAGGGCACTTTGATACTGCTGCTGTAAAAGTATGACAGAAATAATTAGTATTCTTTTGGTGTTAGTTTCCCTAGATTATTCTGACTAGATCAGGTTGCTCAAAGCCCCATACAACCTGGCCTTGGACACTTTCAGGGATGAGGCATCCACAGCTTTTCTCGGCAATCTGTCCCAGTGCCTCACCTCCCTCACAGTAAAGAATTTCTTACTAATATCTCATATAAATCTACTCTCTTTTAGTTTGAATCCATTCCTTCTTGCAGTGATCATATAACCATTAAGTTTGGAAAAGACCTCCGAGATCATCAAGTCCAACCGCCGACTGAACCCCACCGTGACAATTAAACAACATGGGCAAATGCCACGTCCGCTCGGTTTTTGAACACCTCCAGGGATGGTGCCTCCATCACTTTCCCTGAGGAGCCTGTTGCGATGCTTAACCACAGTTTCAGTGAAGCGATTTCTTTTTTTTCCCCCAGTATCCAAACTGAGCCTCCCCTGGAGCAACCTGGGGCCGTCTCCTGCCCCAGGTAAGCCCGGCCCAGCTTGCACAACTCGGCAGGGCGGGATGCTGAAAATACGCCTTCGCTACACAGCTGCCCTACAGCCGGCTGCCCTCTTCCCCCTCCTCCTCTTCCACGCGAGGAAGGCACCAGGAAAAACCACGAGGAGGCCCCGGCTCCCACAGGAGACCGCGCACGCCGCGCTTCCGGCCCGCCGCACCCCCCTCCCACTGCCACTCCCTCCCCTGCCAGGGAAAACGGGGCATAATTACAAAATTAGCACCCTCTCCGCCGCCGCCGAGCCCGGCACCGCTGCCCGCCCCGCCCCAGCCTCTCTCCCCGCGGGAGCCGCGCCGAGAGCGCCTTTTTCTCGGGGAAAGCCCGCGGCCCCGCCGCCCTTTGCCCAGCTGCCCCCGCCGGGCGCTCACCTGGTCGATGTAGTGCCGCACACGCTTCCTGAGCCGCTCCAGGTTCATCCTCGCGCCGTCCCTGGACGAGATCCCGGAGAGCCGAGGGACCGCGGGCCGCCCGCCGGTGCAGCGCCCAAACCCGCCCCCCGCCTGCCTTCCCTCCCGCCCGCCCGCCCGGAAACAGCGCCCCGAGCGCGGCGTTCCGGGGGAGGGGACATCCCCCCGCGCGGGCCGCTGGTCCCGCACCCCGCTAAATTAATTAATTCCTAGGCTTCTCTCTGTAGCGCAGCCCCTGGCAAATTTGTTCTGAGGGGCTTCTTCGCAGTTTCGAAGTGAAGAATTGTCTCTGCCAGGTCCCCGGCAGGCTTGAGGGGAAAATATCCCCTCAGGATTTTGCAGCGATGGTGAATGTTGTGCCAGGAGGTTTCCTACGAGTCCTGCATCACCCAGTCATTTTTGGTACCGCACAGGTTAGGGAATCACTTTCCACTGCTGAAACGTGTCAGCTCTCACGACTGAAAGCCAAGTAACATAAACCATTAAGTTGCCTGATTTGAAGTAATACAGGTGCCAGGCAATATACCTTGGAGCAGGTGTGCCTGGGACAAGGAGAACAATTACCTGTGTTTGCTTGGATGATGAAGGCAGAGCTATGTCAGGGTTACAGTGTGGAGAAGACCACAAAGGAGGCAGCTGTTCAGAAGCAGCCTCCGTTTGAGAGAAATGGACCCATGTGCCCTCTCTTGATCTATTTGCAGTACCTGCACTTCGATGGAGATCTCTTGGATTTCAGTGATTTCCTCCAGTTATTAGTTAGGTCAGCTTTTCACCTCACACTGTGTCACTCTTTGGGGGCTGATTCTTCTCTAGAGCTGATGAGTGTGTGTGCTGTAGATGGCAGATACTTGTTTTATGCCTACAGTAACACATAGATTTATTTTTCTTTTTCTTCCCTCAACTGCTTTTGTAGCTCTGCTCCTTTTTCATGTTTTGGTAACCAAAACATTTTGCTTTGAGGAAAGCAAAATCCTTGTTCATCTTTCCATTAGAACACATAATGAAAAGACTAATCCTTTTGCTAGTGGTTTCTTTTGCTCCAACAGTCCTATCTAGGGGGCTTTATCATAATTTGCAACTTCCCTAAAGACGCCTTTCGGGTGTACAAATAGTTTCCACAGCAGGGTGCAATCAAGTTTTTGTACCTTCAGCTCTCTGAAACTTGTGGATTGTTATGACTGCTACCAATCCACTCATTGCATTTGATGGTCTAAAAACTCTTTGAAATTACTGTGGTTCACAGCATATGCATTCATCAGCTTTTGGATCTTTCTACATACAATAAAAGTTGTTTGAGCAAGAAATTGATAACATTTAGAAACTGCTGAGTGATGGAACCCATTATTTGGTCATAAGTGGTGCATTTCCCTCAGATTAGGTGTAACAGTAACTCACCAGAGTCAGTGGCTTCTATTCCGTGTGAGACAACAGGGCAGAAAACTGCAGTAACTCAAAGACAATAGGATGAATTTAAAAATCACAGAGTCATAGAATAGTTTGGGTTGGAAGGGACCTTCAAAGGTCATCTAGTTCTAGCCCTCTGCCATGGACAGGGACACTTTTCACTAGACCAGGTTGCTCAGAGTCCCATCCAACCTGACCTTGAATATTTCCAGGGATGGAGCATCCATAACTTCTCTGAGCAGCCTGTTCCAGTGCCTCACCACCTTCATCATAAAATATTTCTTTCTTATATCTAGTCTGAATCTACACTCTTTTAGTTTAAATATCTCAGTAGAAAAACCGAGTTTGAAATATTATGAAATGCAGACAAAAAATGAAATAAAATATGAAAATTAGGAGTTGGTGCTAACCACTAAGATAAAAGTCTTGTCTGGGGAAATAAAAAAAGATGCACAGGAAGTGTGGGGGTTGGAAGAGAAGAAAGTGCTCTCACTGGGGATGGGTGACGGTTAAGAACCGCCATAGTCACAGGGAGCTGCTCTGAAGCACAGAGAGGACTTGGGACCTGTCGGATCTTGGAGAAGCCCAGGAAACACTCTGTGAAGGTGAGGAAACGGGTACGGAAATGCACATAGATGTTACTTTGTTAGCATCTATCTAGTTCTTCTGCAGAGTACATCATCTCATGTTGCTCCATAATGTCTGTGTGTTGTGTGCTGCTTTCTCATGTTCTCTTGAAAATTCATCTCGTCTGAGTGAGCTGTTTCTGGGACGAGCTTGGAGAAAGGGTTGCTTGAGCTATGCTGGCAGGCTACAGCAGTGCTGCTCCAATGGCTCTGCTGGAGTGGGCTCTAGTCCCATTTCTTCAATGGGAAGCTGGTCTGACATCAGTGCTCATGAAGTAGCTGGTCACTCAAAGGGAAAATCCTTTATCTGGACAGACTCTCAAGTTTTGCTCCTTTGCTGGGAGTTTTGTGGGTGTGTGGTCAAATAGATAGGGCTGACACATGGTGCTGTGAAGAGCAAGATCTTAGTGAACCAGTGGTTGAGGCTTAAAAATTATTTTAGGCATGGACAGGGAGAAATTTGAATTTTATATAGTTTCAAATAATACATAAGTTTCTCTTTCAGATTCAAAACTAGGAGCCAGCAAAACTACTCTAATGGTGGTGTTGATATACCTACTGCTTTGCCAACAGTGCTTTTAATGGTTGTGAAGCTATGGAGAGTTGGTTAAAACAAACTGATGCACAAAATTTGCACTCAAGTGTCTTAAATCTTAAGAGGAAGGGGAGGGCTCCACAGTCATATTAAAACTCACTTTGTGGAACTTTACATATTTTTATCTACTTTCAGATATCTTTTTTCTTTTGTTCTAAAAATGCGTATAGGTATCATATGTGTTGTTGCTACCACATAGCTTCCTCCTGATGCTTTTCAGTTACTGTTTCCAAGTGAGTTCCATGCTTGCACATGTATTTTATAGAATCATAGAATGGTTTGGGTTACAAGGGACTTTTAAGATCATCTGGTTCCAACACCCCTGCCTTGGGCAGGGACACCTTCCACTAGGCCAGGTAAACTTGATCAAGTTAAAATAAGTATGTTTACTTTCAGTTTGTACATTAAAGAAGTTTTATTTGAAATTGAAATAGCATCCTTGTTTCTGGCTTGAGAACTCTGAAGCAGAGTTGTGTGTTGAGGTTGGAGAGGTTCCCTGAAATGGCCCAGGAATGGATGTCAAACTTTCTGGGAAGTTTTCAGAGACAGCCCCTAACTCAGCTGTTTTGTACAGATAAGTGGAAAAAGTGAATGACCTTTTACTGCCCTCATTTCAAAATTTTTCTTCTTCATCCCTGCAAGCCCAAGCCCATGTGGACTCCTGTTTCCAACCCCGTGTTGCAGACCTGCCAGGGTGCAATGACCACTTTACAAAGGCTGAGTATCTGAATTGCTCCCATGGTGTGACTCCCTCTCTGCTGCCTGCAGCATGGCTAAATTGGGAAAAAGGTGTAATTTTGATTTTCATAGAATCATAGAATCAGATGGGTTGGAAAGGACCTCTGAGATCATCAAGTCCAACCCTTGATCCACTACCATCACATTTTTGGTCTCTTTTATTTTGGCCTAAAAAAAGTGAATCTGGAAGTGAACTGAACTTGATCAACTGAGAAGACCTGTGGCACACATGGAGGGAAAGCAGGATGGAAAGCAAAGCAATTGGCTTTTTTTCTTTTTCTCTCCCAACAGCGTTCTTCAATTATCTTACAGAATTCTTGCCTTTTCATGTAGAAATTTATCATCTCTTCTACTTCTAGGCTTAATAGCATGACATTATTTTCTGTACCCGATCTTTTACTTGTTGCCCACCATGAACTGCATAAGCTGTCAAGAACACAATCTGCAAGTAAACTGTCTTTATTTAAATTTTCTACTTCTTATTTTAGCTTGACTTACACAACTGTGCTGCAAATCAGTCCTGCCTCTTCCACAGCATTTCACCCATTAGTCACTGTCAAGCAAGTTTGACAGTTCTCCAATAGCAGAGTCAGTTCCTGCAAGTTTTGTGGAAGTCAGTGTCAAGATTAGAGATACCTGGACTGACAAGTGCCCTGTTCCCCTCAAGGAGGGGTTCAACTAAGAAGTTACCTGCTCGTTTGGCCTGCTGGCAGTCCAGTGAGGACATCTATGGCTCTGGATTGCAATCAGGGGTTGTGTCAGGAGGCTGCAAGGACATGGGAGGACAGGGACTAAAGGTACTGTGGAAAAAGGGAAGGTGGGTCTTGGCAAATCATTTGTGGGAGCATGTGGGTCAGTCCGAAAGAAGCCAGCCTTTGTTGGGTCTGCTGCTCGTAGAACACTCTTTGTCCTGTGGTCATCTAGGTGATGCAAACCTATTGTTGTGAAGTAAAAAATCTTGGTATTTCTATTTGTTCTCTGCAGTGTAGTGGGTTGACCCTGGTCAGATACCAAGGTACCCACTAAAGCTGCTCTATCACCCTCCCTCTGTAACCAGAGAGAGGAGAGAGAGAGAGAGAGAGGGAGAGAGAGAGAGAAAGAGAGAAACAGCTAAGGATTCATGAGTAGAGATAAGAGCTGGAGAGGTCACTTACTGATTACCTTCATGGGCAAAATGAACTCAAAGTGGGAATAGTACTTAAATTTATTGCTAACAGGATAAGAGACAAAGAGAGAGAAACAAGACGGTCCTAAAAAACACCTTCCCCCCCACTCATTCCTTCCATGTTCTCCCTCCTCCCCCTCAAGCGGTGCAGGGGGACGGGGAGTGGGGGTTGTGATCAGTTGTTGTTTCTGCTGCTGCTCAGGAAAAGAGTCCTTCCCCTGCTCCTTTGGGGTCCCTCCCATGGAAGACAGTCCTTGATGGACCTCTCCAATGTAAGTCCCTCCCTCGGGCAGCAGTTCTTCCCAAACTGCTGTCCCATGGGTCACCTCTCTGCGGGGTGCAGTCCTTCACGAATGAGCTGTACTGGAGTGGGTTCTCCACAGGGCCACAAGTCCTACCTGGGAAAAACCTGCTCCAGCATGGGCTTCCCTCTCCATGGGCCACAGGTCTCTGACAGGACCCCCCTCCATCCTGGGCCTCCTGTGGGATCACAGCCTCCTTCAGCATCCACCTGCTCCAGCGTGGGCTCCTCCATGGGCTGCAGGTGGGTCTCTGCACCCTGATGGTCCTCCATGGACTGCAGGGCCTCAGCTCCGGTGCCTGGAGCACCTCCTGCCTCTCCTTCTGCACTGACCTTGGTGTCTACCTTGTTGATCCCGTGTTCTCACTCTGCTCTTCCCTGGCTGGAATTTCTTCTGTGCAACACTCCTCTGTTCTTAAATACATTATCCCAGAGGCGTTACTATTACTCCTAATTGGCTCAGCCTTGGCCAGCAGCAGGAAGTCCATCCTGGAACTGGCTGTCATTGGCTCTGTGGGACAGGGGAAGCTTCTAGCAGCTTCTAACAGAAGCCACCCCTGTAGCCCCCCTGCTACCAAAACCCAGCCACAGAAACCCACTGTAGCAGCAGATTTTTATTCATTGCAGTGGTGATGAGCGAGTCCCACTGATCATATCAAAATAACCAAGATCACATTTGGCTTTGTTTTTTCTAAGAGTTTAATTTTAGAAGAGTGGCCTTTTTCATGCTAATTTCTCTCCTTCATACATATACTACTACTGCATTATAGCTAGAAGAGGTGCCTAGGATAAGCTTAGGGATGCTTAATGCTTCTTGCTCAGGAGTCAAAAAAGAGAAACTTGTTTTAAGGAAATGAAGAAAACACAATTTTATTTTTGCTTCTTCGTGCTGCTCACAATAGAGTGTAAAGCCTTCAGGATAACTTTTGACACTGAGAAATAAATGAATATTTGCATCACAAAAGGTGGCTTTTATTACAAAGCTGTGCTACTGACGACAGTTAGGGTCCTCTGTGTAAGTTTACAGAAATTGTAAGAGTATGTATAGAAGTAAGACCCTAAGAGGTTTTTTTTGCTTCATTAAATTTTCTTTTAAATCTTGTTTCCCTTAGATTTCTCTTGAGAAACACTTTAATCGATTACATTGACCAGTATGCAAGGCCATATTCATCCTCTGATGTCTGGTGTCTATGTAGCCATAGGTGGTGAGCTAAGCTAGATGTACTGGGAGGCAGATGAGATGCTCTTGGCTTGCTTTGAATCAGTCCAGGTTTTGTCGTTTTCCTGCAAGCTTCTGTTGCTGGTGGAGCAAAACCTGTAATGCAGCTGACCAGGCGTAGATGTCTGCATTAGGGGAGCTGACTGGCTCACTGGACTCCATTGGTTGTCTTAAATAGATTTCTACTGACTAGAATGTGACCTTTAACACCTATCTCATAGTTACCCAAATGTACGCATTGTTATGGATCTCAGTTAACTTCTCCACATGTAGGAGTGTAGTTATGTTTAAGTATTATCTCAGTTGCTGTAGATTATTTGTGACATCTGTATGGGACTAGTCTGCTGATGACTGCCTTGCCTTCCTAGTCTGGGGTTGGGAGGCCAGAATAATTCACAGCAGTATCTAAGCTGACACTCAGTGATCATGTTTAGAGAGATTAATCCTGTTCTGCATGTCTAAACGTGTGCTGGTTATCTAGGTTACCAAAATACTCCATAAAGTCATCCTTGTAATGGGACTTAGCAGCCTCTTCAAAATATCTTTTCTCTCTACTTCTCCATTTCCCAGAACTGGAAGATGTGAAGGGGTACCTTCAGGTGTGTACCTTTTCATGCTCAGGCCTGCAGCAGGGTAATCTGGAACCAAAAACGTTATTTTGCATGTTGTAGTAGTAGCTCTTACTCTTCAGCACAGCAGAGGTCTAGGAGTGGAAAGAAGTCAGATAGTTGGATGCAGAGAGAAGAGAGGAAGCAGAGCAGAACATGCTTGTGAAACATAAGTAATGTGAAATATGGACTTTGAGACTTGGGACATAGTTTTCACCAGTCCAATATTTCACGTGAAGTAAAAATATTGGTGTTTATGTAAAATGTATGTGCCGTGTATTATAGGAGTATGTGCCTGCTTGGTTAACAGTTTGTTCTCTAGACTTTGGGATAGAGAAGTAGGGAGTACTGTGGAAACTTTGTTGACTGTGAGACTTCGCATGTCTTGCACAGTCAGTAGCTTGAGCAGCTCTGCACCTTGTTACTCGTCTCCCTTAACTGTGAAGAGCACTGCTTACCACTGCAGTTCATCACCAGCATAGACAGGAGAATTTATGACATGTTTTCTGGTTAGCTAACATGAAATCCAGTTTGCTGGCATTTCTTCTTAAGGGAATATGGACTTGAATTATTCTGTTACTAAGATGTAATGTTTGAAACAATCATATCCAGAAAACAACTTTTACTTTTCTCAGGTCACTGTACCAGACAGATGCCGCTTTCTCATACTGAGATGTAATAGCTTGGCACTTGTGTCCTTCAGTTCCATAAAGAAACTGAATCAATGACTGCATGAGGAACAGTGCATGTGAAAGAGAAAATAGCTAAAATATGTATACTTCAGCTTTTTATTTCCTTGAAAAGCAGTTTAGTCGCATTTTTAGAATGAGGTTTTTTTGCTTTTTCCAAAAAAACACGTGTTTATTGTTGTCTCTGTCTCTGTCATTACCCTCTAAAGGTTGTCTTTTATCTCCTGTCATTGCTGCTGCAGTTGTCTGACATGAGTGTCAGAGAAGCACTTCACCATTTTATGGAAACTTTTTAGTAAAAAAAAAAAGAAGAACATGTTCCCATGACAAGTAGACAAACCCTTTCATGTTATCTAGACATTAGATAGATCACCACGACTATTCTTGCAGGTGCTTTTGGCATTTTGCATAATCATATTTGCATGTTTACAGATTTGTGCTCATGGTGTGAATCCCCTCTTCATTTTGCATCCCTAGACACTTGTGTTGTGTAGGAGTGAGACTTGAGTGTGCTTTGTCCTGTGACCAGCTATTGAGCTGACATTTGTTCAGGGGGATCCTATGCACTCCCATTTTAAGATAGCACTGGCTACTGCAGAAGTTCCTAACCTGAGTTTCCAGACGGGTTTTTGTTTCTTTGTTTTAGTGCCAACTTGCAGATTTAATAATGCTGTGATATGACAAATAATTATGCATGACTCTGTATCTTATGTATAAATAAATACTGTGGTCACTGGTGCCCAGTGAGGCAAAGCCAAGCAGAGTCAGTGGGCATGACCTGAAACACAGGATGATCCATGGGAACATCAGGAAACATTTTTTCACTGTGGGAGTAACTGAGCAGGTTGTCCAGGGAAGTTCTGGAATCTCTGTCCCTGGAGACATTCAAAAGCCAGCTGGACTGGTCCTGGGCAAGAAGTTCTCAGTGGCCCTATTTAAGCAGAGAGTTGGACCAGATGACCTCCAGGGGTGCCTGCCAACCTTATCCACCTTGAGATTCTGTGAAATACTATGTTCAAACACACTGATTCTCACTGAGGCTAGATAAGATCACACCTTCCTTGTATAACAGTCTGAGATGCTTTTGACCCAGAAGAGGCTGCTGCTCTTTACTGTCTATATCAAGGAAATTAGTTGTGAGAGCAGAACCTGATGGTCCTCAGTGTATGGATGGGGAGGGAAGCCCAGTAAATCTTTACAAATGACTGTGATGTATGCAACAATATATGAAATTCCTTTTCACGAAGAGAAACCTAACAAAATGTAAACTAAATTTGCCAGTAAAGATTGCATAAGTGAAGTAGATGGATGGAGGCATGCTGGCTTATGTTTAAAAACACAGAATGGTAATGAAAGGATGTTTCATTGCAAATTAATTTCTTCAGCTCCAGTTTGCACCACCTTGCTTGTGCTACTACATGGAAATAAAAGTCATTATACTTTTAGCAGATGTAATTAGTCTATAAGAACAGAAATACCTTACTTCCTTACGAAAGAGGAGTTCCTCGGCACATCATCAGCCAGATGAACTGTTGAAATTGCTAGACTTGGATCTAAAAGCTGCTCTCCTGCCCTCTAGTGTTCTGTAAAAGTTTCGAACCATCAGCTGATGGGTTCGCATGTGAGTGGGTTTCTGCTGTTTTTGGAAAAATTACTTACAAATTAATCCTTATTCTAAGAGGAAAATGACACTGGGAGATTAGGAGGAGTCCCCTCCCCTCTCCTCCCCTCCCCTCCATTCCTCTTCTTAAACCACTTCTTAAATTCCATGGAATTCATTGAACTCTGTCAAATTTTCTTACCTTAATAAAACGTATTGGGGCTTCTCTCTTTTAGCTGAGGTGCATTCCATTCATCCACAACAGAGTCTGAGCATTGATACGGTTCTGCAGTATAAAGGCAGGTTCATTTTATTCCAGTTTATTTGATCTTATTTGCCTAACACTCAAGAAAAAGAAAAGATGCTGTGGAACAACACTAGGTGTCACTGTTAAACCTGATTATAATGAGTCTTGGGTCAGTTTATTTGCAAACTGAACCTGTAATTCCTCAAGGGTGGGCTCAGTTCCGCGCACACTGTGTCTCACCTAAAAAATCCAATGCGCAGGCTGGAAGGTGGAAAGACCTTCCCCGGTTCTTCGTTCGCGAAGAGACTGGCCATTATTAATGTTGACCATTTCAGGACTTGGCCATGTTTTATTTCTCTGGCTTTTTATTTCATTTGCAAAAAAAGATAAACGGATACAATATTCAATTGGGGGGTGGGGGTGAAGGAGGAATATCTTCTGCTTTGTGAGCAATCTTCATAAAGGTGGAACATGTGTTTTGCACTCTTCAGTGCTCATTTGTCACAGCGTGCAATGATCTTACAAGTAATTTTAGTCTGAGATAAATGTCCTCTTTCAGGGTAGATTCATGGAACCAAACACCAACCACTCCACAGTACCTGAGGTTCCACAGAGTCACATTGGTCAGCAGGGTCTGAGGATGCCTCTTGCAGAACTGGTACCTTTAGCTCCTGTTCAGCATGGCTAAGGACACAGGTATTTTATTTTTTTTATCAGCTATTAATGAGTGCTTCACAGATATTTTAAGTTTGAAAATTTTTGAAAATTTTTGAAAATCCTCTTGTTCTTTAGATAATGAGAGAGGAGAGTTGCATCAACTTCATTTCTTTGTCCTGAGTTGTATGGGAAATGAGAAAGGTCCATATAGCCTTCATTCTGTTCATTTTTGTCACTGTGTGAAGATGCAGGCAATGACTTGTACTGTGAGGGCACACTCTTTGGGTTAAATGTCTTTCTTCAACAATATCATAGTATGTGATCAAGATGTACTGTGGGGAAAGGCTGCAGCCCTAGAAAGTGTCTCTTCCAGCATGGTTCCTTTTTGCTTGTGTATTGGGAGGGAAGAAGGGGGGAAACTCTTTTTTGTGTTTGTGTTAGTGCGAGGCACAGACTTTGCTCCTTTACAGTGCAACCACTTCTCAGCTGCAGGACCACTGGTCAGGAATAGGTGAGTTGCTGGTGTCATTGTGGCAAACGGAGACAAAGGTCAGGTGAGCGAGTTTTATGGATGAGACTTGACGAGTCAGCTTACAGAAGGCAGGAGTCTGTGCTTGCTGCATGTGTCAGGCAAGTGGGTCCTAGGCAGTGTTTTCCTCATGTCTTCATGGGAAGCTTCAGGTGGTCCTGGCATTTTGCAGCCTTGAGTGCTGAACTGCTGTTTTTTTTTTTTCCTGATGTTAGATATCTTCAAACTGAAAATTAAATAAATGGAGAAAAAAAGGTGCTCTACTCCAAAGTGTGTGCAATCTATGCTGTTGCTATGAAGAAAGCTGAAATTGTGGCAAAATAATGATAGCAAGGCTTTGCCATGATGCCTCTATCTTGTTTGCTGGTCAAGGTTGTGAGGCCACACAGTTATTATCATCTATCTGTCAGCTTGGATATATTACTTTTTAAAAGCTATGTCTAATCAATGCAACTATGTCAGGGAATGTTTTAGGCATCAGTGGGCCCAACTGTATTGGTTTGGGCATTAGCGACTCGAAACAAGGGCAATCACAGCTTCAACCCCTCAAATGTCTGCAGAGAAAAATCCTGGTTTTGATGAGCAGCTTATAGGACCCTTAACTCATCTATGCTTAGAATTTTATACGTTAACACTGTGACTGTTTGTCACTGCTGGGAGAAATAAATATGACAAAGAGGAGGGAGAATACTCTGAGTTCCCACTATAGATAGGAAAGATATGGAAGAGTTGCCTAGGGACCTTTTAGCGTTAACGGAGGTATGTGTCATGAATTGTAATTGTAATTACTTAGAAATTTAATTCACTGTGCTCACAGAAACTGAGAATATTTTTACACTGCTTTTAGCAAACAGAGAAGTAACATTATTGTAGCTGTAGTGGCTGGTTGCTTTTACCATGAGAATGTTTTAGGTTGTTTCATTAGAGACTGCCAGTGAGCTGGCGAAGAAAATGTCAGCATGTTTCACTACTGATATGGATAACAAAGAGCTTGTGTCACAGGGAAAATTTTTCCTGGGCTGAGAATAAGTACTGTGATCTTGTACAACACATTCTGTCAAAGCAGGTCTCATGATCATCATGTTAATGCCCTTCTAAAATTGCTTATAATTTAATTTCTGCCGGTGGTATTTCGTAATTTATCCTGGATTCCAATAGTTGCAAGGAGATACGCACATGTGTACACATACCTGCTTATCCCCCTCTACCAAAAAAATAAAAAAAGGTCAAGAGAGACCCTGAACTGCTTTCTTCAGACCACCCTACCTGTCCTTCAAAGGCCAGAGAGATAAATGATGTCCTGATCATCTGTGTTGCACTTTTCAACAGTTAGATAAATTTCAAAGAAAAGTAACAAATTCCATAGAATAATCTACCTTCCTAATATACACCTCCCCCAAAAGTATGGCAGGAACTGGAATGTTGCTTTTCAACTTTAGGCTTAATATCTCATTTGTTCCCATTTGGTTCCTTAGTAGAGTCTATGCTTGCTTCAGGCTATTAGCAACATGTTTGTTCGTGATGAAATGTGATCAGTTATTTGGTTGTTAGCTGTAAGTGGTGTTTCTATTGGTTCGGATTGAGTCTTAAGAGGTCCTTTCTTTTTTTTTTTTCCTAACTACTGGCTTGATTGTTCTAGCTCTAGATAAATGCATTCTTTTGATAGCACAGCAAACCGGCCTTGGTGTGTGTTACTGTTATATATGTTACAATTTTTGCCAACTGAGTCACCCTTGGCCTGCATTATCCCATTGGTTCCTGCAACGCCAACACCTTCTTGATTGGATAGAGTTCAACTGACCTCACAGAACGTACAAATCTTCGTATCTACCTGTATCTTTATCAAAACCCTTCTGGAGATCTTATAGATTCCAAATGTTATGGCTGGAGGGAGAGCCTGTGCACCTGAGAAGTAACTTTCAGAGAGGTCCAAAGTTCGGTCTTTCATCATCAACTTTCTCTAGTTTATCAGATTTCATTTTCCAGTTGGTATAGGGGATTGAATTGGGCTTGTAAATGACCTGTAAGAGATTCCCCTGGAGGAAGAAAGCTCCCAGCTTCCATAGAGCCAGTTACTGCCGATTGCTGTTCTCTTTCCTCTCCTCCTGTTTGGCAGTGGCTGATAGGAAAGGACTGAGGCTTAGAAAAGGCAATCTCACTGATCTTTAAATGACCTTAACGTCGTCACAATCTGGCACAAAGATCAGGGAGGAAGAACCTGCTCAGAGATGCTCTGTTTTCTTGAGTTCGTCATCAGGAGGGAGACCCTTCCCCAGAGCACCTCTGGCAGCATTTTCTACAGGCAGCATAAATTACTTGGACACCCAGAATGCAGACCCAGCTAACATGTTTGCTTAAGTTTCTGCTCAGCGGTGCAGGAGGAACTTGTGAGAGTTATTGCACTTGTAATGTTGATTGTAGATGGGCATGGGTCTCGTTCATGTTCAGAGCAGTCCAGGCTTAGTGCTTAAGGACATATATTTGCTATAAGCACAGTAACTCTGAGTGTCTAAAATACAACAGTTATCACAGGTGAGTAGAATCCGATGTGCCTGTGACAATGGCTTCATTGTGCATACAGAGCAGGGTTACTCTGCACAAGAATCACAGGTAACTGTCACTGAAGTTGTTCCAGTTTAATCCCCAAGGCAGCAGGGTGAGAAATTAAAGGATTAGAGTTGGTAGCCCTGTCTAAACACTAAACCATATGCATAGGGCAACTTTCTCTATCTTCCTGTCCAGTCTCTCAAATCTAAACAGCTTGTGTTCTCTTCTGTCCTGTGTCTGAGCTTTCAGTCTTACTGGACTCAACTATGTTGAATTGTTTGACCTTGTGCAAACTGATGATTTGAAAACCACTTCCTAAAACTTCACACATTTACCACAGTCAAATTAACATGGTCACTCTCTGCAAGCAAGTCACAAGTATCTGGGCTTTGAAGGAGCTATGCATTTAACTTCCATGGGACACAAAATTCCTTATCTGGAGCTTAGAAAGAACATGCCTCTGTGATGTAAAGAGAAAACTGTCTTTTCCTCCTCATATAAAGCTATATTCAATATTGTTATCAATGATTTGAATGAGAGGATTGAGTGCATCCTCAGTTCTCAGACACCACCAAATTGGGCAGGAGTGCTGATCTGCTGGAGGGCAAGAAGGCTCTGCAGAGGGATCTGGACAGTCTGGGTCAGTGGGCTGAGACCAATTGTATGAGGTGAAATGCTGGGTCCTGCACTTCAGTCACAACAACCCCATGCAGCACTATGGGCTGTGGGAAGAGTGGCCAGAAAGCTGTCTGGCAGAAAAGGACCTGGGGGTCAAGAGTCAGCTGAACACGAGCCAGCAGTGTGTCCAGGTGGCCAAGAAGACCAATGGCATCCTGGCCTGTATCAGGAATAGTGTGGCCAGCAGGACCAGGGAAGTGATTCTGCCCCTGTACTCAGCGCTGGTGAGGCCACACCTGGAATTCTTTGTTCAGTTTTGAACCCCTTGCTCCAAGAAAGACATTGAGGTGCAGAATCCTGTCCAGGGAAGGGCAACAGAGCAGAGGAAGGGTCAGGAGCAAAAGTCTTAAGAGGAGTGGCTGAAGGAGCTGGGGTTCTTTAGCCTGGAGATGAGGAGGCTGAGTGGTGACCTTATTGCTCTCTACAGCCACCTGAAAGAAAGTTGTGGCAAGGTGGGCATAGTTTCTTCTTCCAGGTGACAAGCAATAGAACAAAAGGAAATGGTCTCAAGTTATGGGAATGTTTAGATTGAATATTAGGAAAAATTTTTCATGGAAAGTGTTGTCAAAGACTGGAACAGGCTGCCCAGGGAAGTGGTGGAGTGACTATCCCCAAAGGTATTGAAAAGACGTGTAGTTGTGGCATTTAGGGACACACTGGTGGACTTGGCAGTTTTAGGTTTGTGGTTAGACTCAATGATCTTTGAGGTCCTTTCCATTCTAAATGATTCTATGAGTCTGTTTGAGAGATTTGTTCAACACACATTTCAAGACACGTGGAAAGATCTGCAAAGATCCCAGTCACTTTTGTGAACAATATGACTATGCTAGTAATTTGCCAGTCTTTCTAAACCAAATAAAATACCTTTTTCAGCTTGTGAAGTGGTATTGCTTTCTTCTGTGCAAAGAAGTTTATTTCTTCAGTTGCATAATTGAGTCAAATTGTATTTCAGGTTAAACAGGATGTTTATTGGGGAGCAGCTTTGAAACTGCTAGGAATTTTAAGTAAACTAAAAAAATCCAGGCATCTTACTGAACTTACCAAAAGAGCAGTTTTAGTGAAATATACATATATTGACTAGACCAGGCATGGTTTAAGAGAAAAAGTTTAATCTTAAAAGTTTAACCCAAAATATGCTTGGGAGCAGTGATTTGGATGAATTCTTCTCCAGACCACTAAGGTAGAAGAATAAATCCTACAGCTAAAAAGGTGGTACATGATGGACTCAGAGGTGTGGACTCCCCACGAACTTTGTTTAGATAAGTTAATGTGCAATACTTGTCCTCTCTAATTGTTAATCACTCCCGTGCCAATATGTTTCACTCAAGTTAATTTTGTGCAGCTGCTGCAAGCCCATGCCAGATGGCAACCTAGCTCTTCAGGCATGAAAAATAGAACTGAAAGAACTAGGAAGGTCTTGGATGTCCATGTAAGGCTCTGATCCTATAGGCAGTAGGAGTTCTGTATATGAAGGGCTTGTAAAACTAAGTCCTTTGCATACTTTAACCTAATACAATTAGCCTACCCTTTGATTTTACTGGCTTGAGCTGTTTGCCTTTACAAGTGTGGTCAGATGAACAACATTTTTAAAATGGAGTCAAATATCTTAATTCAAATTTGATTATCTAATTAAGATATAGAACCATACTTAGACAGCCAAGAAAAGAAGGCTTGATTTTTTTTTTTATTTGCTTTCTGTCTGAAAATGCCAAGTGCCTTGTAAACAGGTCATTTTATTTTTGCACATAATTTAAACTTTCAAATCAGAGACATTCCTTTTCCCTCCACCTCCAGGTAGGTTTGGTATGTAGACCATGTGTCTTGTATTAAGAATGTTCATTGCACAAATCATGCAGACCAAGTACGTTGAACTCTAATGTCTATCTCTGGTATTGGAGGTAATATAGCATTCAAGATATTCTTATTATAACAACACTGAATTACAAACAAGATTTTTTTAAAAGTGTAAACACTTATAAATTCAGTAGCAGGAAGTGTTTATCAGTTTGAGAAATTATAAACATAAAAATAAAATCATGTTTACAGTTTCGTGAGTAGTTGCATCAGGATAATATGTTATATGATGGAAAAAATGTGCCAGTACATCTGTGCCAACCTTGGTCTTTTTCTCAGAAAGGTCAGAGGATGAAAGTATGATGTCCTGTCAGGCAGCCAGCACTATTTTACAGCTGTTATTAGTTGCACTCAGCCTAGAGGAAATGGGCTCATGCCTTCGGCTCACAAAATCAAAGCCTGAAACACATTGTGCAAAACATTCAGATTGGATCTCTAATGTACTTGAAATTGATCTTGTTTCAAGTCCAGACCAGCTCTATGTACTTGCACCCATTTGCTGGAATTTTGTTTGTCTGATGTTTTCCAGCAAAGGTGAATGTGATTTTTTTCTCCCCATATCTGAAAACTTGCAAACTTTTGCAAGTTTTCGTGAATAGCATTAATGTAATCTGTGTTTTTAACTTTTTTTAGCAAATGTCATCAAGGGTTTGCAAATATCACTTTGATTTTTCACAGCTGAGGTAAGGCTCACTTTGGCTGATGTTCTAATGTAATCCAGTGGCCAGAGGGCTGCCTCCAAGGATATCTACATCAACGATGAATCTGAACCAGTCAGGTGGTCTGTATCCTTATTGTGTGTCTGCCAACCTGTGTGTCTTCTCATGTTGTTTAATCTATCAGTCACGTTTTGTCTAGCCTAGGATGTAGCTGTGATACTGAAATGCTTTAGCTGATGGCTGCTAATATGTTCTAAAAGTGTGATACAGGATGTATCAGTACAGCAAAATACAGTTAAGAAATCCAAGCAGCAGCAAAGATGAAGTAATTTGCACTTTAACTTCACACAAGAATCTTGCTTTCAGGGCTGTACTAACATATAGCAAAGGAGAGATCGAACTGCTGCAAAGCACAGAAAGTAGAAAAGCTGCAGGGACTCTGATGAGTGGCTAGCCAGTATTTCCTGAGGTTTATACCCACTTTGCTTGTCTTTCATACTATGTTTTCATAGGTGTTCATGTAAGTGCATTCAGGCTACAGCTGCACTTCCATTTGCTGTGTACCAGATAGCCCAAAATCCAAGGTGTGTTGTCCTCTGGGATATGCAAGCTATGCCTGGTTAATACTGTGTTTTCTTAAACTGTAATCTGTTAGTATGCATTCTAATTTGTGCTAAGCTTCAAGCTAAGGAGCCTAGAGGTGAAATAAAACTTGTGCCATGTAGGCTGTTAAAAGAGCCTGGCCAGGTTCACCCTGCATGCTTCTGTTGCAAGGAATTCTGACAGAGATGGTGAGGCCAAATTAAACCAATTATCAATATTATGCAGTTCAGCAAGTGCTTCTGTTTCCGACAGTGTTAATGAAGTGGCAGGAGCAATCTGAGGGCCATAGTCCCCATAACAAAGTGCTGGCAGTGCACAAATGAAGCAGCAAGCGGCCCCAGGAGGGACAGCTGGAGGATGCGGGGGAAGGCAAAGGAAAGAAATTATTGTCTCCTGAGAATGGGACCAATTTTCAGTGCAGCTATGCCAGCTGAGCTCCAGGGAGGCACCAGGGAATCCAGCTCAATGGGCTTTAATTTGTGCGTATGTGTGTAGATTATACATGACAGGCACGACTCCACATGCCTTCCAAATCATGGCACTGTACTTAAGCCCTTATACATAGATAATGCAGACGTGAGATAATCAAAGCAACCTTTGTCATGCTGAAAACCAAAACTCCTGAGGGCAGAGTTTAATCAGTGTATTATTGGAACTAAAATTCCAGCCTTACTGTAGTGATTGCATTACTAGATGTCATATTTAATTCATGAAGAAAACTATGAGTTTTAAAATGGAAATGAGACTCAAAATTTGCTGGTTGATGCAGAATGCAGAATTAATTTTCCATTGGTCATGGTCAACAATGAAATTGGTAAGAAAGAGAAAAAAATCTTTCTCATTTGGGTCTGGATTCCTTTTGTCAGATTCTTAGTCTCAAAAAATGTTAAAAGAAAAAACTGCAGAAAGGTACCTTTGATTCACTTCAAAAGTTGCATCTTTCTTCTTAGCAAAGAATTTTCTTCTATTCCTTTGACAATGTGTGTAAATGTCAAGCTTCTGTAGGCTGAAGAAATATTTCAGCATTATTTAAATATATAAGAGAATGATTACTTCCCTATGGTTTTTGTAGTATTATTTAATTTTTTTGGTTTTTTTTGTGTGGGTTTTTTTTTTTTCAGACAAGTGAATTGCTAGTAGTTGGTTATATATCACTTCTATATACACATAAAAAGGCTGTAACCATTACCCTTATTCTTGAGCTTGTATGTTTTCCTACAGGTTTAGAAAGGTTTCCTTTAATAAAAAAAAAAAAAAATCTGTTAATTCAAAAGAAGATATGACGGTGAAATAAATCTGGGTTATATTTGGTTAACAAGGGAACAGAGGATGATGCCGGATGTGGAGGTGACCAGGATATTCCATTTCAGCTTTCCTTCCTCATTTAACTTTTTTTGGCTGCTTCAGCTAGAAACTATGTATGAGGGCTGGAATAACAGCAGGCATGGAAGCTTTTCATTACCTGCCCCTCTGACATAGTAGCACAGCAACCACCATGTCTCCATCTTCCTTCCTGTAGGTTCTTTCTTTCTTACCCTGAGAGTATTCTTTCTCCTGATGGGCCTGATCTTCCCCCAGGTATGTTATCATAGTTACTGTTTACAAAATCCCAGTAGAAATTAGCTTGTAAATTGGAGGGCTGTAACAGTACTTCAGGATGACATGTTATGCAATGTCTTCTTGTAGCCCAACAAGAACCATTGTGGTTCGTGTGTTTGTTCAGACTGTGGGTTTTCATCTGTAGAACAGCAAAAGAATAACTGGGCCTCTTGTTGGCAAGGAAGTGACATCCCCACATGAGATTTTGGGCACCAGCCTCTCACTTACTTGTGAACCTGGACCTTGAACTCTGTGGTTATCTATGTACAGTCTTAGGTAAAGGTGCTTGAAATTGAGGAAGTGGCTGGGGACTGTGGAACTGCTGTTAAGAGCTTAAATTCTTGCACCTGAGCTGATTTGTTTGGTGGCATAGTTGGCTTGTCCTGGAATGCTAAAGGTGGCAATGGAGTCAGGTGCAAATATGACCCTCTGACTAATGTGACAGTAAACTTTATGCCAGAGTTCCTCACCTCTATGGTGGAGGTAGTGCTTCCATCCTTCACAGCAGGGTGTATGGTGGGATGAAACTATTTTAATACTGAAGGGACAGACCAACAGCATAAACCACAGATTTAAACAAACTATTGGGCTGTGCCCTGTCCTTGTAACCTCCAGTTGTTGCCGTATGACGCTGCTGGTTTCTTTGCTCTTCTTTTGTGCTGATTTAGTTTTTAAATCCATACAAATTAAATGTGTTCCTACACATCCTACATCCCTTCTTAAATAAACATGACCATTTATTTTTAGAAACAATTTAAGACATAGAGCATTTGACTTCAGTAAAGTTAGAAATGAGAGTCAAGCATGAGTATTGGGAAAGAACAAAGATCACAGAATTAGGGACAAAGATCATAGAATCATAGAATCATAGAATGGTTTGGGTTGGAAGGGACCTTAAAGATCATGTAATTTCAACCCCCCTGCCATGGAGAGGGACACCTTCCATGAGATCAGGTTGCTTACATTTCCATCCAGCTTGGCCTTAAACACTTCCAGGGAAGGTGCATCCACAGCTTCTCTGGGTAACCTGTTCCAGTGTCTCACTACCCTCACAATAAGTATTTTTTCCCAATAACTTATCTGAAAGATTGTCACTGATACAGTTTTATTACAACTGTTTTAGTCTCTCTCTTCTTTTCTATTTTTTTTTTTTATTTTATTCATGTTTCTGCTGCTGCATCAACTGAAAACCTTTCAAAAGAAGGTTTCTTAACTTCATAAGAGCAAAGGCAAAAAAAGAAGATCCACAATTCAGATTTCAGTTTCAGAACTTTTAATGCAATAATACAAGTGCAACACTTTTTGGAAGGCCTGATTCAATTTTTTTGAAGTGCAGGCAATATAGTTTCAGCTCATTATTCTTGTCTAAACACAGGGCCTGGAAATCCAGGTGAACCTAGTTTTATCCAGTTTTGTCCTGAAATCATAAAATCTCCGTGTTAAAAAAATTACACATTGGGAATATTTAAATAATATTCCTTTCATTGTGTAAATATAAAGAAGTAATAAAATCAATACAGTCATACTTGGTGTTTGTCCAGTTAAAAGGGCGGTGTGTGTAAATACCAGATTAGTCATTCCTAATTTGGACAATCCCCGATTGTGTCTATATTCATGATTTTTCCATGGTAACTAACATGGATTATTGAGTTGCAGCCATTTTTTCAGACTTCATGTGTTTCTATTGACCCTTAGGAGAGCTACTTTGGTGCCAGGCAGTGAGTAAACAGTTTTGTACTTTATCAAAGGCATATGCAACTTTACTTTACTTCTTCCTTCCTGCACTGCTTAGTCTTAAATTCAACTTGTTAGCCCTCTGGGAAACTATTCTCCTTTTTTAAAAAAAAAAAAAAAGTTTTTTATCCTGGATCTGACCTTGCTCAGGGTTTAGAGAGCACAAACAGAATGGAAGAAGAGCACCAGAACTGAGATTAAAGGGGGAGAGTAAGCAGTAAGCTGGTAGTTAAGCTCAGCCCAGCCATCTTTAAAACTTCAAAATGAATTAATGAGGGTTTTTTTAACATGGTTTCTTAATGTAAGGTTATCATATCCACATCAATTGCAGCAAAGATAAGGCTGCTAGCCTGGATTTACAATAGTGAAAATAAAAGCAGAACTTGACCTCAGATTAACATTTCCTGTAACTCTTAACATTCTTTTTTTATTTTTTTTTTTAATAGTGGTACTTTAGTTGTCTTTTGTTCGAAGTATTTAGTTTGTAATGATAACAGTGCTTCAGTAGCAAAGTGTTTAAACATTGGAGCCAGGGATTTGAAGAGAGTAAGGTTTCTAATTAATTATAAAGCAAGTGGCATTTGGTAAAATATTTCAGGTTATTATTATCTCAATTTGAAGCTTTTAAAGAAGAAAAGGAAACAAGAATTTTGTTGGGTTCAGTGATGCAACTTATTAAGGATAGCTGGCCCCTTACAGAGTGCCCTAATGATCCAACCCTGAACCATATGAAGCAGGGGACTTCCAGGGTGTGTGACTTCAGCCATAAGGGCATAGGACATTTTCATTCAAAAATAGAATTGCTATTAAGCCACGTTGGCATCTTCTTTCTGATAGCGAGGGAAGTTTTGGTTAATTAAGTCACTTTTTGGCTCTTGTTTAAAGGGTTCATAATCTTTCTTTTAGAAACAAGCTACTGTTGAAGGAAACAGCTGACGTGTGCTTGCCCACTGTGATTGCTGTAACACAGGCACACAACAGAAGCTGAGTTTGTTGTCACAGCACATCAGACCAGTCCCACTACTGCTTTGGGTAAACAAGGATCCTTTTTACTTCTTGACCCAGGCACTTAGGTATGGTGAAGATTTCTCTCTAGCACAGTGGGTTTGAGGATCCTGCCCTGGCGAACTGCAAATTTTGTGAAGCCAGGAGTTTGCAGTTGTATGGTAGAGTCACTGAAGTACTGAAAAGTGCTAGTTATGGTAGCTGTTATTTCTACTCTCATTTTGGAACTATAAAATCATAGTCTTGTATTTTAGAGTTTCTTTGCTTCAGAAAATAAATTTTCATCGTTAGCACTTCAAACATTATTTACTGATCCGTACTGCAAATGAGAAAGGACAAAATATCTTAGAAAGCATTTCCAAGTGCCATAAAATGAATAATTATTGACGGGGTGTCTGCTTGGAAAGTTAGCAGCCCCCCACATGATTGCAGATGAAATTCCACATCAGATAAAACAAGAGCTAATACTGGGTCAATGCTTGGTTGCGATTGATGACCCTTCTGAGAGAACTGCTACTGCCCTGCTTGGCTATGCTAAGATCAATTTGTGGTTTTAATACACATTTTCTTTTGAAGAAGTGTAATTAAAAATAAGAAATACAGAATATGTGCTTCAGAACACAAATGTCTGTTCCCTGAACTGTAGATCAGTGGTGGGGCAGAGTGGCAGATTATAACATGCAGATGTGATGCTGTTTCTCCTTGTTTCAAGCTGCTAAATCCTGTTAAAAAGGAAGCTAGAAACAAATTTTATGTATTTTCAGTAGTTTTAGTCTGTGAATGCAATTACTGTGATTGACACCAAAATTGCATAAAATGAGAAAAGAAGGCAGTATTGCTGTAGAGGGAGGGTGTTGGTCTACATAGAGTTCTTCTTCATTCATAGGAAGTGGCTCAGGGGCTTCAGAGCCTCTGAAGATTTTCCAAAAACCTCACTCTGAAGTATTTACTGTCAGCCAACTGGGTTCTGGCTGGAGAGACCTTGAATACTCAGTTGAAAATTTTCATGTGGAAAAAAAGCCTGAATCGTAAACAGATCAATTAGTTATGCTACAGTTGCTTGTTTAGAGTCCTTTTCCCAGCTAGTCTCCTTCTTTGCTGGCTGTTATAATCTCAAAGGAATTTTGTTGTAAGGGAAATGGCTTTTATGTCAGTTTTCTTCATGTTTTTTACACTGTGCTGAACACAATGTCTTTAATATCTACACTCTTATAGAATACTTAACCCCCTAATATCCTAAACTATGTGGATCCTTCTCCTGTATTGTTCCAGGCAGCACAGCTAATTCTGGAGTTCTGCTTACAACTTTTAGCTGCATAGTTGGAAAGGTTCCACTCTCACAAGTTCATTTTTTCAATGCTAAGTTATAGTCTGCATAGAAACAGCAGTATTTTAACTCAAACTACAGAAACCAAAGTATGCCGATGCATAGGGTTGCAATCACAAAATGTCCTTGCAACTCCTGTTCTGCTGGTCCACCATGCCAGGAAAGGAGTGACTTTCAGAATAAGGGCAAAGCAGAAGGCTGAGGACAGTAAAATTTCCCAAAGCCATCATTATCCAAGAGGGAGTAACAATTCTTTGCTACTTCCTAAATTGCATTCACAAGAGTTTACTGGAATAATGCTATTTCTGGAATTCTGTGTAATTCTAGTTGGTTTTTTCACTTTCTATGGTGAGCACGATCTCTTTCCTTCATCTTACTTTTCACGTGTTCTTGTTTCATCTGCTTCTCTCTCTGTCTCATTTAGCTGTTTGGTTTTTAAATTGCTCTTCCTGACAGAAAAGAGAAATAAATATAAATATATAAAGAACCTGTCACTGCCTTGATTTACTAGCCTTCTATGACTTATTTTCAGGATTATCCTCTTGATATCCAGAACTCAGCAAAAAAAGGTGACAAGTGCTTGCTGGTGATATTACTGCTGTCCTCTTCAAGAGGAAAGAGAGAATTCTGCTTTTTTTTTCATTCATGAAAACTGCCTGAGCCACCTGAGTCAAAGCAATTTCCATCAATCAGGCCAGTGGAAAGGCTGGTTCAGATAAATTGTTTCTTCCATTGGGATTGGTAAAGAATGTCCTTAAGTAAAAAAGATTCTCACTTTTTCCTACTGTTACAGCATACATATGATTAGTAAAAAGCTTTAAATTGCAACAGAGTAGAAAAACACTTGATAAGAAGTAGTATGACTTGTCCTTTATTGAAGTTTGACCATGGACTGGTGTCAGATGAACCATAAAAGCACAGAGGGATCATCCAGTAGCACAAGTTATTGCAAATCTTGCCAAATACTTCCTCTGATCCTATTTTCAGCTGCAACTTTGCTGGATTTCCTCTGATGATAAAGTTTGCAGCAGGCATCTGCATCAGGTTTGCTTATATGCTGAAAGACAAATGTCCTTCAACAGGGATCACCCATTTCTGAAATGATAAGTGGAGAAAGGTGTTTTCTAGTGACTTCTTACAGATATTCTAGTACCTGTTAATTACAGAGGTCAGACTTCACAGTTGATGTGGGGAAGGCTGCAGGATATATTTACTTTTCCATAATTTTTGTACTTTCTGACTGTGAAGCACCTGGCTTTACAACCTTACTATTTTTTATATTATTTTATATAATTTGGTTTGTAATGTTACCTCCACAGGACTTAAAGCTGACTAATATTTTCCACTGTAGAAGCCTCTCTTTCGATGCAAGTTTCTTGGTCAAGTCTTAACTGTTTGGGTTGAAACTTTCTGTTCCTGCTTTCTGCCCCTGACTGAAGAGTTTGGGAAGATTTAGTAAAAATTATATAGCTGTATTCAAGAATTGTCTCCAGATAGAAACTGGGGAGAGGTTGATGTAGTTTCTTGTTCACAGTGCCACTATTTCTATCGCTCTTTCCTATGACTCCTTTGCCTTTCCTGAGAAAGTTCTCTGGAATTAGAACCGTGACCAAAGAGTTGGCAAAAGGCTATTCCTGGGATATAAGAAATGTCATTTACTGTCCTTCAAAGACTCAGGCAGATTTGGATGAGCTACACCTTTGAAAATCCTTCTACATACGTTCAGAAAATACAGGCTTCAAAAGGATTTATTTCAGTGGCCTCAGGCTAGAGGTAATGGGTAGGGTAGTGAGTACAGTGAACATATAGATAGGGAGTATAAGCCATATTCATATATATTGAATCAGACTCACACGGTAGAGGACAAACTTCCAGAATCAAGACACACGACCACAGAGGCTTGGCAGTCCAAGGCAATAGGGAGGATGGGTAAAGGCAGAGCTGATGTCAGCTCTCTGCTTGGTGGGCAGAGCTGCTGCTCCTCTCTGGTTTGTGTGAGAGGAAATTTGGGAATTTCTGAGTTAGAGGGCTCAAAACCTGCTAGATGGACATGGAAAAGCTAAATACAGTCAATTTTCTTTCTCTGGGAAAGTTTTCTAAAGCCTCTTATAGCCATATTGTTGTTGATTTTCTTTACATCTGTTACTAATAAAAATAAGAAGCTGGTTATTTTGCCAGTGCAAATTTTGGAGCCACCAATGCATATGCCCTTTCGGTCACTTTAAATGTTGCTGCAGTATCAGGCTGTTTCTCTCAGGGAACCAGTAAGCCATTGCTTCTGTTTTTTTTTAATTATTTTTAGATTATTTCTGAGAGCGCCCTCTCTCCATGGTGCACAGTCTGACTGTAGAAACTACAGCAGTTACAAATCACCTAATAAAGCCTGAAGAGCGCTCTGGGATTCATTTGATAAGAGCGGCTGCATAAATGAAAGGCTGTTAATTGTGTGGCTGGCTGCCACGTGCAGTTAATCCCCAGCGCAAAAGCGCAGCAAAACGCGCTCTATGAGCAGTTCCGATCCAGAAATAACCGGGCAGAAAAGAACAGAAGCTCAGGGCTACCTTTCAGCTCTGTGATTTACACCACCCACGAGGATACCTCGCAATGTTGGCCATGTATTTTTCAGCTTACTGCCAATCCTCATGCCATCGTTGAACTTGATACAGAGCCTGGACTTTGTAATTCTATCCAGATTGGCTCGGTTCTCCTGGTTCACTTTCTGTAGCTCCTGCTTTCATTTTTCTTCAATTAAACTCGTGGGGGAAACCATATAAGCAGAATCAAGGTTCTTCACACTTGGTTTGTGTTCCTATGCCTGGGAACCCAAAATGTGAAATATTTGTTGATCTTGTGTCAGGGGGAAATTTGCCCGAGGTTTTATATGTCTCCTACAGGGACTTGCTCCTCTTCGATGTGCATTAACCGGCCCTTGCAACCCAAACTTTTTATCCTTCTTAAGATGATAAACTTTGTTCAGTAACTTCCAAACACAGCCCTGCCTGTATGGAGTTTTGGTACATTTTACAAAAGGAACAATGCTATAGTTTTATCTTAGATTAACACCAACCCTCCAGTCTTGGAATTGCAGTAGTGCAATAATGTGGGTGAGGGCATGGCTAGTGTCTGAGATGCTTAACCATCGACTTCAGTTACCTTGGTTTATACATTTTTTTTGTGTACAAACCTGATATACTGAGTTGGGAAGCATGAAGACAGATAAGTAGGCAGATAAGCCTACTGTCTCAAATGCCTTGGAAATGATCTGTGATTTCTTAGACTGCAATTTCCCAGGCAGCTGAGTTAATCTCAGCAGTCTCCTGCCACCAAAAAAGGAAAGGTCTTGCTCTTTTCCTTCCCCAGCACATCTCCCCACTGCTCTCAGCTGTGTGGTCTTCTCCACCCCTTGCAACAGCCCTGGAATTCACAACTTTGCAGAAAGTGGTGGAAAAACCATCCAGGTTCTTTTGGTTTTGCTGGGTTACTTTTCTGTTGCTGTTTAAATTTTAACTAGCTTACAGAGAGGTTTGGTGAACACCAGAGTTGATCCAAGGAAAGCAACAGGAGTTTGCCACCTGAATTGTGAAGGGAGAGAGGGGGGATACTCTGCTCCTTTTATATCATGTGGAATCACACCTTCAGCAGTGGAATTGCTGATGCCTGCTGATGCCTGCACTGATCTGGGTATTATTCACTAGTGACAAGCCTTAAGTGCTATGATGTGGATTTGCATGATGTGGCCATGACCAACTTTGCTTCAGATAAAGGAACTGTGCAAATATTCATGACAGTGATGTGTAATGAGTTCTACCTGGGTCACTTGCAGCTGATCGACATTTTGCTGTCTGGAGACACTTCAGGACCTGATGAGCAGTCAGTCTGTCATGAAGTAGTCTGTCTGTAAATGAATCACAGGCAATAATAATCGCCACCTGAGCTATACAAACCCTTCTCTTCACTTCAAAACCTGTCCCTGTTGTTGACTGTTTTGCTGTGCCCTATTTAGGATGTGAATTTCCTCCTGAATCAAAAATATGTAGGATGGCTCTCTCCAGTGATAAATCTTCAAGGCATATTTTTTTTTGTCTCCTTTGAGCAGTAAATTAAATTTTTGCCTCTTCCTGCTCCCTGCTCCACTTTTTTTTTTTTTTTTTCATTTAAATTCTATTTTTTGCTCTGGTTTTATTTCATCTCTAAGCTTTGGGTCTCCCTTTTTCCAGTGGTGTCTGTAGGAACAACTGGCAAAGTCAGCAGCAATGACTCACTTAGGAGGATCAACAGCTTTGCTAAGGCATAACAGGTTTGCTTCAGTTATTTCCTTAAAGTAGGGCAATGTTTTCCCCCCCATTTTTTTTTCATTCCCTTAGTTATTAGACTGAAAAACTAATTTAAAGCCATCTTCTCTCCAACAGAGAGTAGGCGGAAAATGACCTGGCATCAGATTTCATGTGACAGGACAAGCAAATAGCTTTCTGAAGTGTTGATTATACCTTAGGCTGCCTTTCAAATACGTGTCCTCACAGAGCAGTTTATCCTTAGCTATGTTTGTCACTGGGAAGGTAATTTGATAACTACGTAGAAATAGTGCTGCTGATGTTACCTTTTGGCCATATAGTCATTTTGTAGTCAATTTGTCCCTTTGTTCTCACAATGCAGGACATCTCCAGCAGCAAAGTTGTCTCTTTCAATGGCAGAAGATCTGCATTCCTCCAACTTTTGGTGCAGAGAGCAAGGTTTTTACAAGGTCATAACAAGAAGCAGTGATGTATCTTGGATACCTGACAGGGTGTCCCCTTCTCCACGCAGAGTGGGACAGACACTGATCAGGTAAAGCTCTGTGAATGCATTTCATCAGTGTAAGCAGAATTTCTATAAATATTTGTCAACATATTTTCCAGAGCCATCATTATCATTTGTGTCTCCAGCAGCCTTCGTAGGCTCTCATCAAAATCTAGGACATTATGGACAGTGTACAAGCACATGATGGGACATACACAGACTCTTGTGAAGTCAGGGTGACTTTATCCATGATCTTTGGATCAAATGATAATTTTTCCATTGACTTCAGTGAGATTTGGATTAAGTTTCAAGCCATTTTTGTCCTGGAGGGGGTTGCAGGCTGGTGTAAGTAGGGAAACAACAACTGAGCGTAATGAACAAATGGAGAGAGATGCACGAGGCAGTATAAGCTTGTTCTTTTCATTGTTAGCATGATTTTTAGCCTTTTTTAATTTTATTTTAAAATGGAAGATAGTAATAATCTCAATCTTTAAAGTTAACTGTGTCAAAAGTAGATGAAAACTGAAATAGTCCAGTGGAAGAGAGAGAATCTCTTTGGATATCCTGAGGTATTGTCTGATTTGTAAAAATTGTTACCATATTGTTTTTCAAAGAACACAAATCTGTGATAAAAATGTGTCTGTGGGTATTGGGAAGGAATGTGGGAGAGATGAAGAGAAAAACAATGCCTTTTTCAGTAGGGCTGAACTGGAGATAACCAGAGAGAGGCTGGGTGGAGGAAAACAGGGACAGCACACTTTTCATAGCTGGACTTCAACATCTTGTCCTCAAAAGGCTCTCAGAACAGAATCACTGAAGAAATAGTCTTGTTTTGAGCATACTAATTCAGTCTTTTCCTTTCTCATGCTTTCTCTCCCCGTATTTGATTCTAGGCACTCCAAAGATATGTCAAGTCCTATACAAAATGAAGAGGAAATCCTGTTTATCCAGCTTTGACAGTTTTGAGTGGCTAATGTTAAGTAGCAGGTTTCTGGAGGGAATCTAGTGCATCTGCCTTGTTTACTGGGCTTTGTAACCAAAGGCCAGATGCTGGTCACACTGTTGTATAAAGGTACCTAAAACTGCTGCATTAAGTCATCTCATCTAGGTCTGAATAACCCTGAGGAGAATGACTGTAAAGAAGAACTGGTTACCAGAAGATTGCAACATCTTTTTTTTTCCTCCACTCTTTCTGTAGCAGTATGGGAAGGAGGAGGATGAGAAAGAACTGGTCGCACTTCCAGGTATGAGGACCTGTGGTTCAAAGGAGCATGCCTAAGAGTAGTGGGTCCCTGTTGGTGTTTTTGTTGTTTACTTCTGTGTAGGGGATTATGCAATGTTTCATTTTCCCAGGAACTTAAGCAGTGCTATTCTTAAAGTAATGGGAAAAAAATTAACAGCAGCAATTGAATCCACATCCTAATATAGCGTGTGATTTTATGCATGAAGAAGAAATGAATTGTTTTCCTAGTGAAATGATTTTAAGGTGCCTGGGGATTATGTCACACAGTGAGATGATAAACAATTTTAAGGAAATTAATTCTGAAGTCCTTATATGGGCTACACTCCCGTTGCCTGAGGGACACTGCGTTGGAAATTAAGTCTTTGACAGGGTTTAGCTGAACATATTTTCTACTTTGCTCACATTTAGTTTTTTTTTTTTTTTTTTTTTTTTTTTTTTTTTTTTTTTTTTTTTTTTTTTTTTTTTTTTTTTTTTTTTTTTTTTTTTTTTTTTTTTTTTTTTTTTTTTTTTAATTGTTGTTGTTTCCTTTTAGTGAGCAGACATAATTAGCTAACAATTTCTTTCCCACTCTCATCCTTTAATAAAAATTTGTCTCTTGGGAGCAGTAAGATTTTGAAGGATAACTGCCAGTCAAGGTTACCCATTGTTATTTCTTGTGCTTTGAATATCTTAACATCCTATTATTCAGTTCTTTGCTCTGTGTGTATCTTGATGATTGTGCTATTCCTGTTATTTGCAATGGGTTTTTTTATGTGCAGAAGTACGTTGTAGTAGGCTATTTGAACACTTTAGCATTTGTTAAGCACTCTGATTTAATCAATAATCCTAAAGTGAGTTATTTAATGTTGCCAAGAATGTGCTATTCATGGATCCCAATAGTCCTGTCGCAACAATCACTGCACTGAGGAAAAAAAAGCCCTGGAATTATGACCACCTGGTAGTCTTTTTGTTTCCTTTAAGGGGAGACACGGAGGTAAGCATGCTAGTGCCCAGTGAAATAGCTGACACTGTACCTTCGGCTTCCCTAAATTCTGATGAAGGTGGCCATATATTGCAGAGGCACTTGTGTCCACTAATGGTTTTGCTCTCTGGATCTGCAACAGAAATGAAATGTTTATCCATTTTTGTTGGAAAGACCCTTGCATATCATTATGGAAAATCTTTCAATTCTCATGTTTTGTTTCATTTGCCAGCAGTAACACTATTAAACATATGATTAATTGTATCAGCAAAGCCAGACTTGCCCAGAAGAAGAGTAGTGGAAAATAAAAATGTTAAAGGCAGTTGTTCCAAAGTCTGCTGGAGATGCAAAGTCCTCTTTGTGCTGGAAAAATGCAAAAATGCATACAGTCTGGTTACAGTTATGTTGATGTTGTGATACAGGAATGAATGACTGGCTGAGAGAAGGAAGGCAGTTTCTATTAGGCCTCCAGCAGAAATAAAAAGACTAGTGTAAGGAAGTACTAGGTATACTATAGGATAAGCCAGGTCTTCCAGAGGGAGGCACAGTTAGGATGCTGTTGGAGAGGTAAGAATACTAGAAAAGGACTTCTTGTGTTGAAAGCATTCCAAGGTCTCTTCTTATTAGCACATCAGAACAATCATCAAAAGCACACTGTGGATCTAATTATTCTAATGGAGTTGGTAGTTCAGTGGCACAACAATATTTATCTCCATCTGACCTAAATAGCCATGCAACATATGAAGGAGAAGAATAATCTGTGAGCTGTGTTGGACTATGTAAACCTCATGGAAGAAAAGCTGGCAACAGGGTGTGGAGAGAGACAGGATTTAGAGGGGTGTCCACTTTCCTTCAGAGTGGGGTTCTGCAGGGAGTGAGACTGGAATCAGTTAAGACAATGATACCATGATTTTTGTCGTGAAGTACATGTGATAAATGTTCTCCTTCTCTCATACCTCCTACATGATCTGTGTCAACTCAGGCAGACAGTGATATGGAAAGAAGAGAAAAATACTTGCTATTTTACAAAATAAGAGACTGAGGAGTAAAAGCAGCAGGCACAGCACCAACACAAATTCCTCAGTGTGGGACATGACCCAAGCACTGCCTGAAGTTTTCCTTGTCTCTTTCCGTAGCAGCTTTGTGATGAGCCAAGGAGCAGGCCTGAATCCCTGATAGCAGATTGTCATACATCCTGCCAGGACAGGTTCCTTTCTTTTAGAACAGAGTAAATAATTTACAGCATTGACTGGAATAATGTTTAGCAGTTTCTAGCTTTGTCTGAAATTGGCTTGAGCTGCTTGGCTTCTTGTGAAAACATTCAGTTGCTTTTTTTTGTGGTAGTCATCTCAGAGAAGGTGCAATCCCGGAAGGGGCCAACTGCTCTTGACTCCAGCTGATTTCAGGAGGTGATGACAGCACTCATCTGAATCCTTTCTAGATCCCATCATGTTAAGTAGCTGATTTTTACTAGATAGCAGAACTAAACTTGGTAAATCTCTGAAGGTTTTGGCTTCTGCTGCTGCTATCTCCTCTGATCCTTCAGGTGCTTTAAATTATCACATTATTAAGTTATTTTAAAAATAACTTTAGGAAGACATGTAATTTGTAAAAAATCTGATTTTATTTTGTAGATATGCAAACTGTTCCAAATTTGAAACAACAAAAGGTGAGTTTAGAAACCAGATTTCTTCTGTGGAATTTATATCAACATAATTTAATTTTCTGGAAATTGTTGTGAGCAATTTCTATCTTGTTCTTATACGCACAACTGTGAAAAGTAAATCCTGCATTTTTTAAGCCCACCCTTGTGTCTGTTCTGGCACTTTCCAGTTGGTTTTGGAACCATTTTATATTTAATTCTATTCAGAATGTTGCAGAGATGAGATGCAACTTTTGAATTTTTTCCCTGTTCCTTTCTTCCATTAAGAAAATAGCAAAATAATTCAGACTGGATGCATTTGCTCTTGTGTTCATAAAAACATGCTGACATATTTTGTCCATTTGCAGCACAGAGAAAATGATAACTTATCCCTAAACCTTGCCATCTGTTTAGTAGCATTCTCCAAGAAGTATACCTTGTTTTCTTCGTTGCTCTCCGTTTTTGCCCTTTCTCTCTTGTTCTGGTATTGGGGTTTTTTTTGTGTTGTTTTTTTTTTTGTTGTTGTTTGTTTGTTTTTTTGTGAGCTCCTTCAATGCAAAGCCTTGACATCATCAAGCAGAGACCCTTATGTTTTGTCAGAGCAAGTCCTGTCTCTTTTGGCAGGGCAAAAGCCAGTGCCACAGGGGGCTGTGTCATTGAGGTCAACATGATGAATCGCCCTGCTTGCCCCAGGTACCCCAGCTGCAGGTACCTCTGCTCTGGTAGCTGGTGTTCACTGCAGCAAGCCTGAGTTCATGCTGGCAGAAGGCACAGGGAAATTTCTGGCCAACCGGCACAGGAATTTAGGATCTCCAGCATGACAATACAGGGGCACTTGAAAAGACCAATCTTTGGCCAATGAAGACCTTGTCAGTTGCTGCTTGGTGAGAACCCTGTAATAAGGAACAAAATTCTGTACTTTCTAAGCCATCCTTTGCCCAGTGTGATACTCCTCTTTGCTTGCACTCAGAAATTAGCAGTTGTGTTTAACCCAAGAACAGTTGAGTCATGGGAAATATTTTGTTCTCTGTAAATACATTTCTTCACTACATATCATGCTGATCTCTAACCTCTATTCTTGGCCCCTGAATGCCTTAAGCATATATGAAGTGCTCTGTACGCTGAACAAAGGAAATTTGGGATGCACAGCAGATGCTGAGAGTATTTCAGTAACACTAATATCAGCTCCCTGCATTAAAAGAGTCACTGTTTGAACAGCCATGCTTATATACATTAGTGAGCCTCTTGAGGTTAATTCACAGAGAAAGAAATTTATTTATTTATTTCAATATTGTTAATTTAGTTAGAAAAATATGTCAAATTCAATTATCTACCTCATCTTTAACTTTTTTCCACCTTCAAGTCAAATTACGGGAACAATGAAAGGAAGGAAGGAAAGTATTTTTATACAGTTAATGAAACAGACCCAGTCTGGAAATAATGAAGGATTATTTCTTTGTATTAAAGCTAATTGTGATACAATCTTCCTATGGTAGGAATACAGTTGAATGATCACTGTTGGTATTCACTGTTATGGAATTTGAAGAGGGCACAGTCCTATATTATTACTGATTTGGAGTAAATGACTAACTGAATCTTTTCCACTTCTAAATTTGATGAACATCATTATGATAACCCTAACTGGACACAAAAGCTATACCTATATTTGCTGGATATTCTTAAAACATGTCTCTTGTGTGTTATTGCTGATCAGTAGTTTTCACAGCAGTATTAAGAATGAATAGAAAGATGCAGTAGTCTTTAGGGATAATCATATTCTCTCATGAAGGCCTCTTGCTCTTTATCAAACAGTTGTACCTACCCTTTTCCTGTGCTCTTCCTACTTTGTTTTGTCCCATTTTAGCTGAAGGTATTTGTTGCCACAAGGTAGAACTGATGGTAGGTTCGATGCATCTTGCACAAAATAAAGAATAAAGCATCTCTGAAACTGGGCTTTCTAAAAAAAAAAAAAAAAAAAAAAAAAAAAAAAAAAAAA
>NW_020956425.1:97991-99292 GCF_003031625.1 Empidonax traillii
ATCCTGAGGTTCATCTGCCAGGGCCAAGCGAGCTTGGACGGTGGCAGCGAGGTCCTCAGGACGTAGATGGATTGCCTTACAGGGCTAGCGAGCTCCATCTGCCCGGGGAGTGTCCTAACTGGGATTCGAACCCAGATCTCAGCGTTGACAACGCTGTGGTTTAGCCACTGCACCACCAGGGACACTCCATTACCAGTTATACTTCACTAGCCAGACCCACCTCACACTGGGGAAAGAAAAACAGTGGTGTAAGACATTAATAAGATCAGATGTATGGAGGAAATTCTTCACTATTAGGGAAATAATACACTGGAACAGGTTGCCAAGAGAAGTTGTGGCTGCCCCATCCCTGGCAGTGTCCAAGGCCAGGTTGGACAGGGCTTTGAGCAACCTGGTCTAGTGCACGGTGCCCCTGCCCATGGCAGGGGGATTGGAATTAGACAATCCTTAAGGTCCCTCTCAAACCATACCCTTCTTTATGATTTATATGATTCTATGAATAATTCATACAAATATGTAAAGGACTGTATAATGGGCTATATTTGCTGAGTCTTGAATTGCATAGTGCACCTCAGTAATGCTCTGAACAAACCCACATTGTCATTTTTTGCACTGTAATAAATTTTTTAAAACAGTTTTTTCATTGATAAGTATGCACTTTGCAAAAGCCAGAGAAAATGTATTCATACTGAAATATTCCTGGGTTCTAATAGCTTTTTCACCTTTCTTTATCTGCATGCCAGCTGACTGCTAAAGAGAGCTCAAACAGACTTCCAAAAGCCAGTTATTTACCAAGTTGACTACTGGTTCTCATTCAGGGCCACCTTGGCTTTTGTTCTTTGTAGCAATGTTTGGTAGGAAAGTGAACAGGCAAAGATATTTTCTCGGGGCCATCCAAAAATAGAAAAGGTGCTTCTGCTCATTCAAGATCAGCTTGGCCTCCTCCAAAGCTGATTTTGAGCTGACACAATAATTTGATGTTTCTGTTTTCATGGTATGGAGCATCCTGAAGCTGGGTCTGGCAGACTGCTGAAGGACTCTGCTTTTGGCTCATGCATTTTCTTAACGAAGTCCGTAGTTCCTAAGGAGAAGTCTTGAATTACAACTTGCAGCTGTCATGGGACTTCTAAACCAGATAGAATAATGCACATTATACAAAAAACACTGTGAAGTAAGGAGGGAACCCTTGGCAGACAGTGCCAAAATTCACTAACCAGAATGGTGCTATACAAGGATGGACCAGGGAATATTCCTTTTTACCACAAGGCTGTTTGTGCAGATTGATATGACACTGTGTTTCA
>NW_020956425.1:100312-192067 GCF_003031625.1 Empidonax traillii
TTGTTCTTGAACATATAGAAACACTTGGCAGGGCCTTGGCCTTGGTCTTTTGAATGCTACATGTGTAATGATTTGTTATGTACTGATGCAAAGGGCACTGTTATCATTATCTTTTCACTGATTTTGATAAACCCCTTAAAATGTAAGGAAAACTTAGCCTCTTATATTGCTGGAAACATGGCCCTATAAGAAATTGAAATCACCTGGAATGGTTTTCCACCTGCTTCTGAATTAAAGTCAGTGACGGGAAGTGGCTTTAAACTTCCTCTGTGGTTGCCTATTCTCTTTCTGCTCTCAGAAACTGTGTACCATGTATTCATTCCTTCTAAACCAGGTTCTGGCAGGGATTTTGTTGTTGCTGGGTTTCGGTTTATTTTGAGATAAATAAAGAAAAACTCAATAGTTTCAAAATTGGCTGTCTTTGTGTTGAGCTACCTAAGGTCCACCAAGTCCTTTCTGTCAGAAGATGGTGCTGGAAGACAGGAACAACAGATCCTACCTCTAGTTCCAATTTCACAGTCTAAACTTACAGCTAGAGCAGGGGATTCTTTAAAGTGGTGTTTCACTGCTTTGTCAAAGCAGTCTTATGAAGTATCTTTAAACTGGCAGACTCGATCTACTACCTCTAGAATATAAAGCAGATATTTACAAAATTTTTTTTGGAATACAATTTTATGAAGTCACAGCCATAGGAATTTCCATGATCTGTGCATGTAACTTCTTAATAGCAAAAGATACTTGCTGGAGAACAGATGAAAAAGTAAATAATGAATGTAAGAGTATTTTTGCAAAAGAATGCATTTTCTACTATGTATCATGACACAAATACATCCAGCTTTCATACACAGTAGAGAGAATTGTGTTTTCTGTAGCATAAGACCAAGGTAGTCAATACCAGGCTACCCTGATGGGGGTAACTTGGAGTGTGTTGAGCTTCTCAGATGAGATCTCAGCACCCTACGGCTCTCATAGGTTTCTCGGTTTGTTTTTTAATCTCTCTGTTGTTTTGGTCTGATTTTTAAGCAAACCAGTTCACACAATATATAGGGCTGTGAGCTCTGCAGGTAGTATTGCTGCTAGGAATTTGATTCTTCAGTTACTTCCTCCTTGAACTATGTTGCAAGGTTAGTGAGTCGCTGCCCTTTCCTCTCTCACTATCTTTCCCAGTGGGCTGGCTCATGAGCTGTCAGCTACAGCAACTGCTCATGCTTACTGCCCAGTTACAGAATAAGTTAAAAAAGATAATTCTTTGGCCATTGCACACCCTATTCAGATCATAGTTTTGGAGCTACTGTTGCTCACTGTGACTAGAAGTGCCTCTTTCAGTTTTTGCATTTGCTGTAAACTTTTTGTATTTAAGTAAGGAAATGCAAGAGGGTGAGTGTATGTTTTCTAAGGCTTTAAAGCTTTTCTGTATGTATGAATAGGAAAATAAGTCCTGGCTGTTAGTGGTTTCATTTTGGTTTGGTTTTTTGTTCGTTTGGTCGGTTTGGGGTTTTTGTTTGTTTGGTGGGTTTTTTATTGTTGACAGCTCTCCTGGCTGTTTTAGAGTTGTGGCAATTTCTCACTTTATTCTATGAAGTGTTTTACCCTGACTGACTTTGAATATGTGCACAGACTTCATCACAGGATTGGAGTCACTTGTGGGTGTGTTTGAGGATCAGACTTAATCTCCCTTCATTCGTTGCATGTCCCTAGATGTGCTGAGAGGAGCTAATTTTTTTTTTTTTTTGTCAGTTCAGTATGTTACATGATAGGATCCAATGCTGTGACTTTGACCCTGCAAGCACAACCCCTTATCATATAACTCATAAGCAAACTACCCAAAAGGGTCCATCTGTACTCAGGGGGATAAAAAAAGCAACTGGAAACCCTGCTGGGATGAGAGGGATCCGCTCTGTCTGTGCATGCAGCATACCTAGCAGCTTCCATCCAAGGGCTGCCTGCAGTCATGCTGAGTGTGTCTTCATGCACACTTGTGCAGCAGAGCAAACCCTTCCCAGAGTGGCACAAGTGCTTGTTGTGCTGAGCACTGCAAGGGGAGGGGACGTGAGGGCTATGGCTCCCACTGAAATACAAAAACAGATTTACCAGATGCTTCCTTTAGACTTGACCCTTTCTGGAAGCTTTGAGCAAGAATTAATTTTTGGCTGGGGAAAAGAAAAAAGGTTGTTTCCCACTTATTGTCTGAGAAACTGAGAGAAGGGAAAGGGGGTGGAAAGAGAGGAAGAGGAAGGGAAAAACACTGCCATAATCATACAGAGGTCTATTTATCTATACATAAGTTTATACCTACATACGTAATTTTAAATCTTTTGGACCATGTTTGGTAAAATCTACGATTTCCTTCATCTACAGCAAAAATGCAGTGCTGACTAGTGCTGACAACTAATTTTCCTCAGTGGTTTTAACGTGGGAGGAAGGCACAGAGGGAGAGGAGAGGACAGGAGCACAGAGCAATTGACCGAGTTTTCATGCACTGAGGTCTGTTTACTTGTGCAGCAGTCCTGAGCTTTCTGAGGAAGACTGGTCTCGCTGCATGGATGCTATGGAGTATGTACACAGAGATAAGGTTAGGGTCCTGTCCCCCACCTTTGCCTGAGGAGGGGAGTACTTTCTGGGTAACACCATCCTGCCTTTGGTCCTAGAGAAGGCAACTGGGTGGTTGGTGCAGGCTCTTGCTGCTGAACAGCTGGTCCGTAGCCAGAGGCCATCATGTCCTGGACAAAGGGCTGGGTGAATTGTCCTGGCAAGACCATAAGCTCCAAGGTGACTGTCTCGGTTCAGCCATGTGCTCCTCCAGGTACAAACATCACTGCAGCAACGGCTGCAGTGAAGGGGTCAGACTTCTGTCTGTGGCCGGCAGGTTTTATAGTTGTGGGTCTTTTCTTTGCATCAGACCCTCGCCAGGCTTTACAGGAGCAAATCTCAGCCAACTTTTATGCACAAGGCATAGCTAAATTTGCGTCTGGAATAAGAACCACCTGCCCTTAAGTGTAGGCAATAGATCATATTGCTGTAAGAGCGGTGTCAGCCTCCTAAGAGCAGCATAGGGCAGAAAACTTGAGGGGCCTGAAGCACAGCTACCTCATAAGAACAGAAAAGGCACCATGAAGCAACAAAGGCTTTTGACTGAAAGCAAATGCTGAAAGAAACATTCTTCTGCATGTTTGTAGGTGGGTACATGGTGGTGCAGTGGTGTCGTGGGAATGGGCTGTGGTCAGTATTACTCAAGCAAGTGCAGTACACTGCAGTAGGATGTGGTGCTCCTGCCCAGTGCTGACATCTCAGGCAGGCCTGGCCCTTCCCCTCCACAGGAGGCGTGTGGTAGTAGATGCCTGTGTTAATTCTTGCTCATGCGTGGCTCAATGTTTTAGATCTTTTATGTTGCTTTTCAGGGCTAATATTACTTACTGCTCTAAACAGCTGTTTGCTTTATAATGGCTGAAACAATTTAGTGGAGAAAATGAGAAATTAATTAGAACTTTTTCAGGTCCTGGTATTCTCTGTTTCCTTCTCCACTCTATCCCACAGACCTGGATAACCTTCAAAAAATCACTTCCTTTTTTATTCTCCTTAGTTTTTTATTCTCCATCTTCATTTTTTATCCTCCTCCTTTGACCTCAGAAATAATTGAAAGATATGCATAGAAAGGCATTGTTTCCCTGAATGAAATCACTATCTAAATGCTAACCCTGGGCTGTCATTCTAAACCTGTCGGGCACACAAAAATCAGTTGCTTAAGCTCCAGGGTTTGATTTTGAGAAAAAAAAAAAAAAGGTCTGGATCTCTAATCTATGGCACCTGCCTCATTTTACCCTTTCGTCTGGGGAGACCTGCCAAGTGCAAAATTACACCAATACGATTAGTACCGTGATCAGCCAGTCACATACAATAAGCCAGCACCCTGACAAGAACTGCTGGTCTTACCTGCACGTCCTGCTGCTATCCAGCATGTTCCACACAAGGGGGAGAGAAAGGCTGGTCTTGCAGTGCTTCCTTTGTATTTACCCTCTGGTTTATTTGGATTACTCACTCTGGTTTGTTGGCACAGAGGGAGCAAGTTACAAGGTTCTGGCTCTCTGAGGAATACCTCATTCAAACCCTCTCCTTTTCTTTTTAGTGAGAACAGATGTCTTGAATGGGCAGGTTTTGTCTCCTTCTGACTTTATGGGCCACCATAAAGTCAGAATGGTCACTCTCTTCCAATGAGGCTCAAAGACAATGCTAGACTATATTAATAAAGGAAGAAATCCTTCGTGAGGATGGTGCAGGGGGACCTGCAATCATGCCATTTCCAGCAGTGTAGCAAGACAGCTATGCCAGCCTGAGATGGGATTAGCTGGGTGCATTAGTTCCAGACCATATACCTTGCCTTCTGGTCAGACACAGGAAGACAACATTATTCTCAATAGCAAATTAAATTTCTGTTTGTTTAAACAAAGCCACATTATTGCTTCTCTCTGAAAGGACACCAATAACCCCATGGCAAATTAAACTTTCCCAGAGGGAATGATAGGAATAAGGCCCTGGGTACAAGGAGCATATTTTGGTATTTGACATTTCTGCTTGTTGCATGAGTGACCAGACCTTCCATCTGTGGAAATTAGTTGCGGTATCACAGCTATTTCCTGCAGGTGGCAGATGATAATCATGCTAGTAACCAAATCTGAGTACAAATTATGTGTTTTCCAGACTGTTTATTCAGACATTGACTTAAATCTTTACATTATATAGTGGCTATAAATGTGTTTCCAACAGCAATAAAATAAGATTGCATAATTGGAGCCCATTGGTAGTTACCCGTGATAATATGTAATTAAATACTTGGGAATCAAGTGTGGTATGATTTTTATTTTTAAATTCAGCTTTGATTTTTTAAATCTACCAGATCAGAGAAATTGCTTCTATTCCAAAAACCTCCAAATAACCATCTGGGTAAATGTGTTTCATGGTATAAGATTATCTTTGCTCATGAACTGTGCTGGGAGACAATTTCTCCATGTAGTCATGCCTGGATAATTAACTGATACTTTAAAGAATTACATGCTAAACTAGAGTGCCAAGTTGTGCCACACTGCCTTTCCTAGGTGGCTTTTCACCAGCAGTTGCTCTGCCTGAGTGGCACTACTGACTGAGGGAGGATTTTTTTCAGATTGGCAGTCCCTAATGAGGACCAGATTTTGCTCCTTTTGCTCTCTTTAGTAGTTACTCACACACATGAGTAATCCCAGTGGGTTCAATGGGAGCTATTCACCACACAGAGAGAGGGTGGCATTTGCAAGTTGACCTTCCAGCATTGGCTTCAATGGGGTATTTGAGCAAATGGAAGACCACAGGATCTGACCCACAGTAAACGCGTGACTACATGGAAAAGTCTGTTCAAGGTTAACAGCAGCATGTGGGATAGCTGTGTGGCGATGGTTGTGGATGAATTGTGCAAAGCTTCACCAAGTCAGTATAAACTTTATAGCATCTGTCATATAGGTCTTGCTTATAGCACAAAACTGGAACGTATCTCGGAGGCAGAGAAGTGTTTGCTTTATGTGTGTTTTGGGGTAGGTGTTAATAATGTAATCCCAATGGCTTCCCTCTGGGCAACTGTACAATCCCCTAGGGTGGGCAAGAGGGAGAAGATGGGGTAAGAGCTCCCCTTGCAGTACCCACAGAAGAGGGTGCTGCTAAATTGAGGGGTTTGAAGCTCTGCCTTGGAGTTGGAGAGCGAGGATGTAGTCCTATCTTGTCGCATTAATGCTCATAAAGAACAGAGAAGACTGCAGATGAGCTGATGACATAAAAGCAAAGAAGATATGAAAATGATGATTATGGCTGCCAATGTGCAATGACTTGTGAAATACGGTTGTTTATATGCCTGTTTGCATGACCATATATTTATTGTAAACAGCAATAGCCAGGATTATTTTAAAAGTAGAAAGTCCCATTGCTGCTCAATTTTTCTTTCTCAAGATTATTGGCTGTTTTTTCTTAGCAGTTTCTCAAAAGGCTTATGTGGGAGAGACAAGAAGAGATGAATACTTATTAAACTGAAGTAAAATTCACCATATTTCATTCTTGTACATAATCACTGGGTTTTTTAGTGTTTTGATTTGGTTTTAGGTTGTTTTTCTGTAAGATCTTAATGCAGTTTTATTACATTATAATCTTTTATGGAAGGATAAAGGGATTTGTTCCTTAATAGGAAGCAAAGTTTATAGGCTCAAGTAAAGCAGATATGACCCAGAACACAATGCTTTTAGGAGTTTAACCAGAAGCTATTTCATGTTGGTAAACTTCATTGGAATCCTGAACGTTTTGTGCTTGCTGCTGAGATGCCTCGGATTTTAACATAGTTACTTATTTTAGGAGGATGCTAGACTGAGAGATTTTTAGAAGTGATGAACAAGAATTGAAAGAGCAAAGTGCTCTTTTTAAAATAGAAAAAACCCTAAAAACTTATAACATGAAAATTAGTGGTATTGTCTCAGCTATTATAACAACCAGTTCTCACTGGCCCCTTTTTCCTGTAATTAAAGCCATTTTTCTTTTTCCCCTTCTGGCCTCTTCCTGGCCCAGGGTTCCAGCTACAAGCAGCAAAGATGTACGATTTTTTGAAAAGGCAAGCAGTAAGAAAAACAGGTAGACATGCTTTTCTTCCTGTATGCAGGGGTCACAGTGAAGATCTTTGCTTTCTGTGAGTGTAATAACTGGAGAGCAATCCCTGATTTTCCTGATTCGGATGCATAGACCTATTTTTATCCAGTGTGTGAGTGTACCATACATGCATATATACTGGTACACACACAGAGGTCAGTAACAGCCACCTCAGTAATGTCTGCTCTTTCCCATGTTTCTCCTTCAATAAACTTTGTCACTTCTGTATTATCTGTGCTTTCTTCTCACTGTTGCTGAGATTTTGCTAATTAAAGGCTTCTTGTTTTTATTCTCTTTCTTTCCTTCTTTCATTTAATGTAATGGCCAGAGTGTTTTTCTGCCAGATTAATCATACAAGCGATTTCATTAGTGTTTCTTCATTCCTCTCTGTTGCTACATTAGATGCAAACTCTTAGCCTTTGGAGACACGAATAATCACAGACTCAATTTCCTACTTACATAGTGTATTTCACTATGCATGGAGACTGGGGGAAGGTCTGCAGCCTTTTTCTGACCAGTTGGTTGGTTCTAGGACTTCAGGAGCAGAAATACCTGGCTACTTTTACTATCTTACTATGAAAGGTATCACTGCAAAGGCTGAATTTACCACTCAGTCAGGGAATAGAATGCAGAAGCACTAACAAAGACATCTTTTCTTCTCCATTCCCTTTGCCAGGGATAAATGTTTATTGGGTCACCCTAGTTGGCATAGAGCAGTCATACCATGCAGCATCTCTGGATGTAGCTTTAGGCCTGGTACAGAGATTATCAGTTGAAACTGCCTATGTCTTCCTAAAATTCAATTAAAATATCTTGCTCAGTCATCAGATCAGTGTCTTGCTTTTTATTACAGTGATGTTTCCTTAGGTTTGTCTTAAATATGTTGTTCCTTCACATAAATATAGGTAGCAGCTTTGTGCTACCCTGGGGATAGAAGGTTCATATTTTGTTAGTTTCTTGCATAATGCAAAAGGAGATTAGAAAGCTTCTTATACTCTGTTTCCTCCCAAGAGAAAGCTATCATGTAGATCAAGAGAGGAAATGATTTCCTTGCTTGGCACAAATGAGTCACAGAAAATGACCTTCTTTGTAGTCTAATTTAGATCCAAGAATCCTCTGAAGAGCTGATAATACAAACCCATATGGCCTGAATGAAGAAAGTTGGAAAAGACATTGTCACTAACAGACTCATCCCCATCTTAAAAAGCAGTATTTCATTCACTTTGCCTAGATTTTTTTGATCAGACTGCTAGCAGCTGCAAACCTCATGTTGCCTGCACATGTTATCTGTAATACGCACATACACATGCGATATGCTGCCACTGAGGTTTCATTTCAGCAATGAAGAAATTAAAAAAGCAACACACATTCTTTGGCTGTTTCTTATACTGTGCTTATCATCTTTAAAAATACATTTCATGTGAATTTTGAAACAGTGCTTGCATTTACTTTGTTGGACTGCATGACGTAGATTTGAAGACAGATGTTTATTACAGAGGAAGCAACAAGCTTTCAGCCTTATGTCAGGAAAATAAGATCTGACATAAAATAAACTAGCACACTGATACACAAAAGCACTACCAAAGAGCTTCAGCAGAAAAGATCTGGTGAGAAACCAGAAGAGTAGCTGGACAGCACTGAGAGGTGTAAGCAACCATTTGTAGATTTTCATGTCAGGAATCTTAATTTATTCCACGGCAAAGAGTCTAAGAAGGTGGCATATTTTTTCCTTTTTTTTTTTTTTTTCCCTTTATATAATTTTTTAAATTACTTTTTTTTTTCGGTGGTTTTGGTATTTTGTTTTAACTGTTGGTGTGTTCCAATTGTTGCTTATTGATTCTGTAGGCATCTTGATAGTTTCCTTTGTGTTTAAATGTGGAAGTTCATGGTACTTAACTACATTTTAAAGAAAAGGCTGGGTTTATAGTTGAATTTTGCCACAGCTTTCCTGGAGATATCCACACTGTTGGCAAAGCTAAGCCATCCTGAAAAACAGCTCAGAAGCATGGCTGTGGGCTAGTGTGCATTCCTAAAGTGGCCCAGCACGCCACTGTGCCCTAACCACACCTTTGGAATGGGTGTCTTTCTCATCAGGTTGCTTATGATCCTGGGTAAAGAATTTACAAGTGTCATGGCTTATGGGCCTCTTGTTTTCCATAATATACAAATGGAAGTCATGCAAGTCTATTTTTTTTTTCACCAACAAATACAGTACACTGCACACCTTCCTGAGCACCAGTGCTGGCACAGGGAGAGGTTGAAAGCAACACCTGAAGTTAGGGTGTGGGAGACAACCATCGCCTTAGATTACAAGTGAATTTATGCTGGGTCAAATGAAATTAAAGTGGTGGGCTTTGACTGCAAATCTGGGTGCACATAAAGGGGTGGGGGATTTATGTATAGCCTGGTTTGTGAATGTATAATGACTGCGTTATAAATAGATATATTCTTTCACTTCCTGAACATAAAGGATATAGATAGAAGTGCCATGACTGTCCAAAAAGAACACAATGGTAAATGGCAAAGGATAGCCTGTGCAGTATCTGCTGAGAACAACCCTTACAGCAGGAAATGCTGGGAAGAGAATTGATAAATTGATTTTTTTTTTAATGACTATTTTGGGGTCAACTTTCTGCAGATGAGAAAAGCTTTAGACAGGGAAATGAGGTCAACTGAAGCCTCTGTGTACCAAAGCAAACACAGAAATATTTTATCTGAGATGTCTATACTATTTAGAGCATGGAAGAAGGTTTCTCCCTGATGCTGTTAAGGAAGATTTATAGGGATCCTGAGCATAGGATATGTTTACATTTGCTTACAGCTAAACATTATCCACTGGCTTGTAGCTGTAATTGTTTCTGTCTGTGTACAGCACTATGCGTAACAGTTGTTTGACATTTTTCTTCAGTGAGACGTCTTAGTGGGCTTCTATTTGTTTTGTACAAATACATTCAAGATCTGTGCACTTGTGGTGAAGGAGCAAAAGCAACAGACTTCATATATTCTTTTTTATCTGAGAGCATGCACACAGTCTTAAAACAGACCTGTATAACATGTATACTCCAAAACTGTTTGTCACATTCAGCATGTGAGAGGCAATAACAGGTTGGCCAGTCTGAGTAAATGTCCTTCTTAATATATGAGCTCTCTGATCAGCATTCTTCTAGTTTCTGTTCAGGCTGCTGCTTGTGTTGCCTCTTGTCCAGCTGGGAGGCAAAAATAGGGGAGTCAGAAGTACTGTGACAGGTGAAATTTGGGTTAAAGTGACAAAAATGCTAACGGTTATTAGGTGAGGGAGCACTGAAGGTATCATGGGGGATGCAAAGGACCAGTGGGCAGAGGAGCTGAAGTATTGCAGTGAGGTGGGAGTATTATGGAAGAAGAGATGACACACAGAATGGGGATTATGATGTTAGGGAGGACATTGAGCATATTGCAGCAAGGAAGAGGGAATTATGCCATGGATGTTGGTAACTAGAAGCCTGTACTTTATAAAATCTCTTTAGAGTCCTGTGCTATAAATCAAATTACATATGTCACTTGGCTATGCAGACAAGGAGAACACAGTAAGTCAGGCAGCTCCTTAAGATAACTCACTGCTTCCTTTTTTGGCTGTGAGCTTGCCAGTTTCCTTGAGTTAGGCCCATACCTGTGTGGAAAAACCCAGATGCTTCAGGCTTTCTTACAAGCTGACTTCCACTGCCAGTGTAGCTCCCTCCCAAATTTTCATTTGCTCTTCTGTATTTCAGTATCTCACTTTTTTTTTTTTTTTTTTTTTTTTTTTTTTTTTTTTTTTTTTTTTTTTTTTTTTTTTTTTTTTTTTTTTTTTTTTTTTTTTTTTTTTTTTTTTTTTTTTTTTTTTTTTTTTTTTTTTTTTTTTTTTTTTTTTTTTTTTTTTTTTTGAGGCTGCAGGCTTGGAAAAGGGCATTCTGTTGAGCTTCTTGGACATGGTGGACTCTCATATGCCTGCACTGTTCTTCATAGGGATGTCCAAACATCCTCTGGGGAGCTGTGACTGCATCAAAGCTAATGTGACTGTTTAAAAAAAAATTTGATTTTTGAACTAATGTAATCTGTAGACCTCCATTGAACTTTGTGCTCTGCTATCACCAGATCTTTAGGGAAGGAGTATTTCAATTACTGACTTTACAAGATCCAAAGTTTGGCACTGAATACTGACACAGGTCCTATTTCTTGCTGTTTAATGTGTAGTCATGCAAGTCTGAAATCTGAATTCCCTTCTCTTCCCGTGCAATCAGGTAGAGCCAGCTTTGCCGCTGATCAAATGGAGCCAAGAGACAGACTGGCCTGCTCTCAGCGCCCAAACAGGTTTGTTCATTTAATACGGAACTTCTTTTCCCCGCTAATGAATGGCTTTCAACCTGGGGCATCGATAGTGCCCTCTCTTTATGGCTCTGTGGGAAACAGGACTTGCACATCATCCCTCCCTCCCTCCCTGCCTCCCTCTCGCCATGACGCCAACGGCTGCTCCCGGCGCTTGGTCCGGGCCGGCACTGGAGCGGGGCCACGGAGTTAATCAGCCCTCGCCCTCTCCGCGCTGCCCCTCCGGGAGTCCCGGAGCGGGGAGGCTGCCGGTCCGGAAGCAGGGGAGCAGGACCAGGAGCACCGGAGCGGTACCGCAACAGCCCCTCAGCCGCTCGGGGGGCGACCGCGCTCCAGCTGTTGCCGCGCTCCGCCGCTCCCCCCGCGCGGCTGCCCCGCCCCCGCGGGCAGCGGGCCAATGAGAGCCGCGGCCACCGCCCCGCTGGCCAATGAGGGGGCGGTGGTGGCGGCGGGGCGGGCGCTGCCGGCCCGCGGTGCGGGGGCAGAGGAGGGCGCTGCGCTGCGCTGTGCTGCGCTCGGCTCCGCTGGGCTGCGCGGCCGCTCGCTGCTCCCTCCATCCCTCGCTCCGGTCCGGTCGCGGCGTGCGGCCGCCTGCCCTCCCTGCTCCCCGTCCGGCGGAGCATCTCGCCTGCCTCCTTCTGCTCAGCCCTTGCATCTCCGCGGCGGCGGGGCTCGAGCGCTGCTGAGCGCCAGGCGCGGCGGCGGCACCACCACCATGGCGGTGGAGGAAGAGGGGCTGCGGGTCTTCCAGAGCGTCAGGATTAAAATCGGTGAGGGCGCGGGGCAGCGCACAGGGAGCCCCGCGCTGGAGCGGAGCGGAGCGCGGCGAGGCGGCAGCGCCGAGCGCCCCTTGGTGCCGCCGTGCGCTCCTGTCCCGCCGGGGGAGCGCGGGGGGCGGCGGGGCGGGCGGTGCCCGTGGCTGGGGGGGCTCTGTGGGGCCGTGCGGGGCGGGCGGTCGGTGCCGCTGTGACGGGCGGGCAGCGCTGTCCCTCCGGCTGGCGAGCGGCACCCACGGTAGTCCAGGAGGGGCAGGATATTAGGCGGATTTCGTGGTTTTTTTTTTGTTGGGTTGTGGTGTTTTTTTTTTTTTTTTTCTTCTTTTTTTATTTTCGTTGCTAAGCTACGCGCTAAAAGTTTGTAGGCGGTCAGCGAGTCTCAGCACTGTGTGTCAGTGGCAAAGGTGGTGCGAAACCGGCCCAAAAGCGGCTGTGGGCAGGAGCCGGTGCCTCGGCCCCTTCCCTCGGCGAGGGCACGGGCAGAGGCTGCTGCCGCTTCCTCACGGCTGCCTCCGACCCGCACTGGGAGATTCGCTCCTCTCCTCTCCTTGCTGTTGATCGAGTTCCAAACCACATTATTAGAAAGTAAGCGACAGATGTCGGGGAGCGGATTAAACTCTCCCTGGTCGAGTTCTGAGTGTGCCGGCTGGGAGGGAAATCCCTCGTTTCCGTAAGACAATCAGTCCCCCGTGCAGAGGGAGCGGTTCTGCTCCCCGGGATGGGGCGCGGGGGCTGCGAGCTCCGGGGGAAGTGGAGAAGTTCAGCACCGGGCTCGCAGCGGTGGGTACTCAGGGCTTGTTGGCTTCCTAAGAAAGATCTTGAAAAATCTCCCTTTGCAAGTTCGTGCGCTCAAAAGCAAATTTGCAGCCACCAGTTATCGTGTTAGATAAAACTGAAACGTGAGATTACATAGGAAATCTCATTATTGAATAGTGGCATTAGCATTTCAAAGAGACTATTGCTAGGATCGTTTCCTCATTAATTGTCAGCAAGTAATTTAGTGATAGCAGATTTTAAGAGGTAATGTTTAATTTATATGATAAAATTTTATGTGTTCATTCTGTGTCCTTTTATACATCTGGAAAATAGATTCAGTAAGACTACAGGGTATGGTTGGAGACTTGTTCTCTGGCTCTTTTCAAAGAGGGGAAGGGTAGGGGAAAAAAAGGTCCTTTCACAAGGGAGAAATCCAGACATATGCAGTGATGCTATTGCAAGTTGTTCCCACTGGTGATTTTTAGTAAAAGCACTAAGAACATATCTCGCGTGTAGGATGATGACTCTTGGGCAGGGTATTTGTGTTTGCTTAGGGTCTGGTGTTTTTTTTTTTTTTTTGAGAACAGTTATGACGTTATGCCTAAATGATTGAAGTCATGAGAGTGTGGAAATTTCTTTGAATTGTGGAAGAGATCAAAGATAATAACAGCAGCAGAAGTCTTGAGATTAATCTCTTTAAGTTGCAGACGAAAGTTAATCCTGCTGCTGCCTTCAGTTGTCAGAGCCCCCATCAAAGCTTGATTACTGTAGTACTGCAGCAAGAATCCCTGCTGCTTTTTAGCGTTGATAGCGAGTAGGAAAAACCGCGTGAATACCCGGCACACCGGTGCTGCCCTTCTGCCTTGAGAGCCGAATCTCTTTCCTGGATGAACAGCAGGATAATGCCCGACGCGTTCTGGATCGGCGCTGCGCCTTGGTGTTCCAGCGCGGTCCGGCAGGGGGCGGTGGTGAGCGCTTCCCGTCTATCCATGGGAAGTGTCCCGGGAATGGACACGCGCCGGCTTCGTGGCGGGAGCGCGAGTTTCTGGGATTCGAGTTCGAAATTTAAACACGTTTCTGTAGCTGAATATCTCTTGTGAAATTTGCCAGAAAAATAGGAAGTAGCAGGATTGCTCTAGTGGGTTGAGGGAGTATTTCTAATCTAACGGACCTCGTAAAGCAATTGTGATCTTTAAGAAATTGTATATGGAGGCTTGCAGGCTCCCTGCAAAAAAACCTTGAGTGGATATGAGGGGAGATCACAGAATTGTTAGAATTGGAAAGGATCTCTGGATATCATGTAGCCCAGCCCCCCTGCCAAGGGTCACCTAGACCAGGTGACACAGGAAGGCATCCAGATGGGTTTTGGGTATCTCCAGAGAGGGGACTCCACAAACTCCCTGGGCAACCTGTTCCAGTGCTCTGCCACACTCAACATAAAGAAGTTTTTTCTCATGTTGAGGTGGAACTTCAGTGTTTCAGTTGATGGCCATTTCTCCTTGGCCTGTTGCTGAACAGAACCAAAAAGATGGTGCACGTTGGAGGGACACTACTTTTATTAGCTATTCCCAAGAGTAAATTTGTCTTTCAGCAGTTCCCATTCACTGAAATCTTGTAGATTTCTCTCTTTTCTAGTGATGGGAGTCTTTGAATCTTTTAGTGGGTTAAGGGACAAGTTGAGTACAATGGGATAAGTCACTTCCCATCTTGATTTGCTTTGATTTATCATTCTGTAGAAGTGGTCAGTTCTGTTCTTCGGGAGCTTGTTTCGTGGCCAAGCTCTGACTGATGTCTGACTACAGAATACTCTGCGCTTGATCTGATAAGGTGTTTCCTTCTCCACAGCACCTTTGCTGGCCAATCATGAATGGGCACACTGATATACAAGTGTGCCTCGTTATAAATCAGATGAAATGTAGGGTTGATGCCTTGAAGAATCAGTGCAAACACGGAGTGAGACACCCATGTTGGCGTACCTTCCTTGATGGAGAGGCTGATGAAGCTGGGAGGCTTCTGGCTGTGCAAAGCGTTGTAGCCTAGAGATGTTTGAATGCCCTAATGTGATGTGTTGCAGTGGCTGGCTTGTCCTGTATTTCCAAGAAGCTGCAGGTAAATGAAGGCATTTTCTGCTGCTGGTGTAACTTGTTCTTTTGAGACTGATGGGTTACATGGAATCAGCCGTATTTAGCTAGATGGATAATTATATAAAAGCATCCCTCTTCTGAGGAGTGTTGTTTCTAGTCATGCTTGGATTTGGCTTGAGCCATCTGTTTCATCTTTTGAAAATGTGAAGCATTGAGCTTCTTAGGAACCCGTGTTTGTCTCATTCAGTTGCACTGGCAGTGGTGAGCCACTTCCAAAAGATGTCTCCTTGAGATATTGAAGTTGTGGAGCAATGATACAAACTCTGTCAGTCTGGGTAGCAGTGTTAAGAGGAATTGTTACTGTGTTACCTCTTGTCCAGTTTCTTTTGCGGTTACTTGAATTGATAGAACTCAATGCCTGGCTACTTCTGTTCATGACTGTTGCAAGGAAGTAATGTACAGTAGAAAGAAAAAAGTAGTACTTGTGCTAATGAATGTGCTGTTCAAATGTCTATTTGAAATTGATTTATTTTGGCTTCCCATAACTGTGCTTTTGTCTTTTTTTCCTTAATTGAAAATTATTTTTACCGGAATCCCTTATACATAAACAAAACAATGTGTCATGTAAGACTAAACAAACACTTCCTATAAGATTGCCACTTTGAGGAAGTGTGCAGTGCTGATATTTCCATGAGTCAGTGTTTCAAAACCTGAAAGGAAACAACATAAGGTTCTATGGCTGATGATTGGCTGGAAAAACTACAAAGAGAGTCCTTCTGCTTGACAACATGACTTTTGTTGTAATGTTAATATTTAATAAATATGCTGTACTTAATTGCTACTTTTTTCTCCTTAAATGGCATCCATCCACTATTAACCTTTCAGTTGAAAAAATAAAAACTCATATTCATCATTTCTGCTGTTGAAAGCTATATGCTTTCAACCTATAAGCAGAGAACCTTCTGGCAGATTTTACTTTGTGAAATTGTTTATACTTGAAAAATCTAAAGAAACAGCTCATTTGTGAATTTTCACTTTAAATATCAAGCTTTTCATGTCCCTGAAATCTGGTACTCATACTTAGGAGGATTAGGCTCTGCTCTAAAATAGTACTTTTTTAGTGGTATTAGGGCTTGTTACAGAGCTTAAACAGTCCAATATTTTTTGAGTAATAATTGGGACAGGAGGATACTGCACATGGAAAGATTACCAGGGGTTTAATATAATGAGAAGACCATTTGCTCGTAATTCTGTTGACCTCACAAATAATAACAGTCCATGTATACACTGTGAGGCTTGTTGCAATTTAAGACATAAACTTCTAAAGCTCTTTTTATCATCTTTAGAAAGGCCAGGAATGGATCTTTTGAGGTTACAAGGTGTTGAAGTCTTAGTCTAAAATGTGGGAATTCCAGGAGCATCGTCTGTCCTTAGCGCTAATTGTGATCAGAATCACAAAGAAGTGGAATTTCTGTTATAAAAGTTGGCTACTACCTGATGTAGGTCAGTGCTCTAAACCCACCATTCTCTAGGAACTGTAAAACCTTGTTTATATCCAGTTGAAAGATGAGGATGGATGGTCTGTAGATGTGCTATGTCTCTGCCTCTTATTTTTGCTGTGTCCCCCCCACCTTTTTTTTTTTTTTTTTTTTTTTTTTTTAAAAAATTCATGCAGAGCTATGTATCTTAAGACATTGTGAAAGCAACTGAACTTTTCTTTGTGAAACTGAGAGTCTTGGGTGAAGTCAGGCAGAGTATTTGCTTAAGTGCTAGTTTACTAGTACTTAAGCAAGTCAGTTTGCCACGAGCAGGTATTTACAGCCTTCCACCATTAAACTTGATACAAAATAAATGTTCAAGAGATGTGTCTCTGCTTTTCTAAGGGTAAGAAGAACCTTGTGTCTTGTGTCTTAGAAACTTAATATCTCCCTTTAGTCTAGTAATGCTAATGTTGTTCAGAGAAATCCATTTTGCCTTGAGAAGATGTCCCTTTTAATGTTGTCTGTTGGGATTTAGTGCCTTATCTTAAGTGGTTGCTTGTAGAAGTAATTACGACTATATATGTTCACTGTAAAAGGATTTATCCCCATTTAAATGGGGCAAAAGGTTGTTGAATAGATATTTTTAGAATGAGAGAATTTTTCTCAGGTACTTTTTTTTTAAATCTAGGTATATAATAGAAAATTTTATTTAGGAAATGTGAAGTGCTTGTTATAAAGATAACGGTATTTTTTCCCATGTTTCTAAGTTAGAGGAACAACAAGAAAGGAAGAAAAGTTATTTGTATCTCACCCTGAATATATTAAAGACTTCTCAAGATTATTTCTTCACATTAAAAAGTTAACAAGTACAGGTCAAACTGGTGTTGTGGAGGTAAAATGAAGTGCAACTTATATTCTTATTGATTGACTGCAATGCTATTTAAAGCTTGAGTCTCACAGGCTATGAAGGGTGCAGAATAGATTATGCAGATTTTTCACTGCTGGTTCAGTATTTCAAACTCTGCTGAATTTGGTGGTGGTTGTGTTCTGACCAAGTTGTGTGCAGTGCGCTGAATGGAAAAGATGTGGGACCAGTGCTATTTCTAGAGGAGGAGTGCTGTGGCTGTTTGTGGACTGTCAGGAAAAGCCATGGCTGGAGCAAAAATGGAGACTAAAGCATAGTCTCTGCAAGTGAGAGAAGGAAATGGAGGCAGCAGTAGAAAATGCTTCAGTGAATGCAGTTCTGAAAAAATAGAAGATGCCTGTATTCAGGTCTGCCAGCCTGACATTGAGTTATCCATAGCCTTACTTTCTTTAATTAGAGGAGGATGCATATGTGAGTGGAAACCAACAACGTGTTTTGGCTTTTAGAGTGTGTAGAGGTAAATTCACGGGAGTGAGACTGTTAAACAGATCTGCTCAGAGCCTCTGATGTCAGTAAGCAAACCTCCTAGGTTTTTTTGTTCTCATTTGGAATTAGTATGTCTGAAAAAAAGTGTTATTTCATCTCTCTCATGAGAACTAAGTGTTTTGTTATCTCTTCCTGGAGGTGATTATCTTTTGGTCAGAGTACCAAATGCTCTTACATGAGAACATGATGCAAGTGTTGGATATCCTAGCTTTGCAGTTTTCATCTAAATGCTTTTGAAAACTTTTCATTGTGTTAAATTACTCCTCAGACTGGTTGGTGGTTTTTGTGAGATTTTTTTTTTCTTTTTAAAAAAATTTTATAATTTGTTGAAGCCAGATTTCTATTTCTGAAATTACTGGATTAGTTAGATGCCAATATTAGCTTATCTTCCTCTGTTCTTATATCTCTGTACAGGCTGATGCTGTTCTTCTCTATGCTTTGCACGTTGCTTTGCAATTCTGTTCTCATAGCTGCAGTCAAAGGCATGACATCATGATACGCTAACTCAAATTAGTAGCTTGCTGCTGCTGAAAAGGCAGGTCTTGTCTTTCCCCCTTTCTCTCGTCTTGCTCCCAGCAATGAGATGCTCTTTGCACACCTGTTGTTGACTGATGCTCCTCTGCTTGCAGAGGAAAAGTCCAGTTCAATTTGCAAAGCAGGTCCAAAGGATGTAGCTTATTTTTTCTGTCAGGTTTAATTTTCTTCCATTTTATGAGCTGAGTCTGTGTGCTCAAGCGAATGTCAGAGCTCTCTCTGGGCAAGTATCAGGAGCTTGACTGGGAGTGTGCACGTGTGGAAATCAGATGGAGGGGACAGTGGGTGCATCCTTTGCTTTCATGTCTGTATTCTGGCAGTGTCATAAGACTGTTTGAATCTTTCTATGCTCTTCAGTCCGCTCCCCTTCCTTAGTACATGTTTTCTTGATTATGCTGTATTTGTTAGCTGCTGATACACACTGGCTTGGTCAGCTGCTCTGGAGAACAAATGCTAAAACTCCAGCGAGACCAGCATATTATCCAGTATGACAAGCTGATACAGATGTATCTCTGACCTTCCACCTGAGAACTACTTCAATCTCATACTCAGTTTGTGAGCCTTAGCTGCTTATGAAAGTTTAGGTGTTTTAGTTGGTATTAATGATTAATACTCACACATGCTGTCCCACTTCTCCATTACACGCTTGCCTTGCAAAACTGAGGCACCTAATTTTATCATGTTAATGTTTAAACAGAACTCCCCCTTCCCTTTCTTGACATCACAGCAAGATTTCTGCTTGTGTAGATACACTGTCAAACACTGTTATCATATGAAGCTATTTATTGCACTGTTGCTCCCATGTAAAGAAGACCTTCTCATGTGAACACTGAAGGGTGTTGTCTACAGCAAGATTAGAAAGTACAGTTAAAAAAACCACCTTTGATAATATGCATCAGGTTAAAATTCTTAGAGCAGATCAATGCTATAGACTGCAGTGACCTTCAGGTACTCCCTCTGTCCTTTCTCAGTCACTGACCGATCTCTGTTACAGGAGTGTAAATTGTGAATAATTCTGTTCAAGCCAATAGTTCTTCTGTGAGAGTTGAACTAGGTCTGAGTACCTCATATAGCAATTTTTTTCTTGGAGGAGGTGGTGAAAGGATGAGGCAAACCCCACTTTGAGTTGTTAAGGAGTACTTAATACCTCTCATCCTGTGGCAATTCACTCTGCAAATGGATGTGTTTGTGGAATAAATCCATTGCTCTCCTTGTGAGAGCAAGAAGCCTAGAATAAAGACTTTGCTGCATACTGTGAAAGATGTAAATATCAGACAGTTGTATTGCTCTTAACGATCAGACCAACAAATATTCAGCCAAATATGTCAAAGAAAAATTAATATTTGTGTGTGCCAGTTGACTGTTAATGTTTCTGGGGAGCAAATCACCTAAGGCTTATATTAATAGTTAAAACATGCACTTGTATGTCTTAATGCTGTGCTGTTAAACCTTCTAGTACCAGAGGTTTATATATTTTGTGGTTACACCAAAGAAGAGCTCAAGGTTGGAGTTAATGACAGGTTGTATTTTATTAAACTGAAAAGCTAGTCGTAGACATACATGTTCTTACCTTCTGATTTTACTAACATTTGCTAAACCTTATGAAGTATCTATTCTTTAGCAGTGTCTGATTTCATCAGCGTAGCGGACTGGTGACTGAATTTAGGATCCAAATAAAAGCTTTGTTTTGGAGTAAAACCAAAACAAATTTAACTTCCTTCCTCTCCCATCCTAACCTCTACCAAGGGGAAAGCAACTTCCCTGAAATTTCACGTGTTGTTTTCCTACCATAGAAGACTTTATGGGTGAAAGTTTTGCAAAATGAGATGTAAAGCTTCAAAACTGTGAAGAACTGGAATATTTTCCCCCTGTTTGCCTTTCTCAGATTTTAATGGATTGTTGCCAAGTGTAAAACACTTTAAATATTCAGTGGAAAGTTTGAGGTAATTGAGGGGTTTTTCTCTCTCTTCTGTCTGAAAGGGAAAAAAATGTAGTGTATCTGTATTTTTGAGGTCTGTTGAGGAAAGAACACAAACATTGAAGACTTATAGCCTGGTCTGACTTGCCTAACTTCTGAGGTTGATTGAGAGTTTTGCTGTTCAGTTTTAATTCCAGACCTCTAAAGTCTTATCTTATTTTTCTATTTGACTAGAGACTTGTGCATTTGCCTGTTATTACCTCTCAGGGAGCAACGGGGCAAAACAAAGGTCCCTTCATTAGCCCAACAGCTGAATCTTACTGTTCCCTATCTGCTGGGGTGTGTAACTGGGACTGCATCACCATTGACTGCAATGGATTAGTATGATGGGGTGGTAAGAGGAAGAGTGTTTCACTTATCTGTGAATGACTGGTAGGTTTGAACAGGTAGCATTTGATGCAATGTTTAGTTTGAATAAATATTAATGCAGTTTTGTATGCTGGTGGTAGGTGGACAAACATTAGATGAAGTGTCTCAATTCTGTTATACATGACTAATTAATGAAAAGTCTTGAAGTTGGGAAGAACATCTATTTATGTGATAATGGGAGGAGGGGGAATTATTGACACAGACCTGTGTTCCAAAAGATGCATTCTTAAGCTTTCCTTTTATCTTTTACAGTGACTTTAGGAGGAAATATCCTTTTTTATTGCTGAACTTGTTACTCAGAGGTTTCAAAATCCATTTAGAAGAAGTTTACATTGAAAGGCCTGAGTTTGTGTTTCAGAAAAGGAGGATGAAACATTGGAGATGTATTATACAGGGAGCAGAAGGGTATTTGATCTTTTGAAGGAATTTTGTTTCCAGGATTTTTAACCTGGAGTGGTTAATTTTTTAATTTATACCTATAGGAACAAAGTTTTTGAGTGACTGATAACTAGCAATTTACAAATTTAAATTCTGTTCAGTTCCAGTTGTACAGAAGGCATATAATATAAATCAAGTTTACCGTTTTTTATTTTCTTTGCTTTCAAGTTTCAGTCAGCTTTAATACTCCAAGTATCAGAAAACTGACAACTTGAAATACTTTATTTACAATTGTGCTTCTGTTATGGCTGCTTTTACAGAGTTCTTATGTTTATAAAAAGCAGCTCAGAAAACCAGATGCACTGATGGCTGAGTTTTAAAAGTCCTTAAAAATAGGAAAGAGGGAAAGAAGTTTATTTTTATTACTGTTTCCAATTTTATCTAAAAATATTTTTATTTACAAATTGTTTACAGCTACTTACTTTTGTTAAGAACCTCAGAAGAAAACAGTTTGTGGTAGCTTTTTACAAGGTTTTGATTCTTGCTTGTATTTCCCAGCTGGTGTTAGAGTACATCTGGAATCTATGAAATTCCTTTCTTTGTTCCTCATTTCCTGTTTCATTCACTACAGTGCAAGGTTCTGAGAGCTGTTTCTCTTAGTATCTTCTAAGATGGGCATTTTGAAGCATTTAGTGAGTTCTTAAAAGAGGTTATATGTGCTTGTGTTTAACAGTCAAGCTGAACTGTATCATGAAACTTCTCAGATGCTTTCTTTTCATATTTCAGTGAAAAATAGTTTCGTTGATTTTTCTGGCTGGCATTCAGCTTGTAGAATTGTAGGAAGGAGGGTGGTAGAAATAGAAGAAAAATCTGGTAGATAGTATAAAAGCTGCCTTTCTTAGTCTCCCTCTCTCTCCCCCCTCCCCCTCCCCAGAAACAATCACCAGTTTGTAATGGAAAATTAGATCTATTTTGCAGGAGACACAGGGTGTGACATCCTACAGTGGCTTTTAGATGCTGGTTTGAGAAGCTGGTGACTGCTACAGAACACGTGAACACAATTTTGGAAAATTGAGCTCTGGCAGTGTGACACAATGCGAGACTTGTGTGTGTGTCTAAAACAAAAGCAATCCGTCCTCTCCAAACCAACAGTGTTTAAGTTAGATTTACTGTTAGGGTTTGCATTGTTGCAAATAGCTCATAGTGACTAAAAGAGAGGATACACGGTTGTCTAATGGAATTGCTCTTATTTTTTCAAGAAGTATTTTTTTTTTCTCTCTGAAAAAAATTATGCTTTATGAATATTTATGTATCTGAGTGCCTGGCCCAAGTTTTCCAGAACGAATTGAAGTTCCTCATAGTTCAGTGGTTGACTCTTCTGTTGTTGTCATTTGCCAGCTGCGGGTGCTGTTTCTGAGACTGTAGCTTTCTGTCTACATGCTGTCTGTAGACATTGAAGATCTGTAGTGGTACAGTACATGTTCAAAACCTTCTTCATAAAACACCTCTTCTTAAGACAAGACTTGCGTTGGGTGCATTTTTTTTTCTCTTTATATAAATGCGCTGTTTTCCCTTCCATTTTTTGAATTGTGGAGTATCTGTGAAATGGCAGCATTTACTCTCAGGGAGAACTTAATATTGGGGAATTATTTGTGTTATTTTTAGCTGCTTCTTTCAATACATTTTAGCAGAGAGAAGCAAGGAATGCTAACACTGTGAGATCTGTCACTCCTCTATAGATCAGATTTTCAGATCTTATGACTCCAGTTCCTTCTCTTATTTTGACTTCCTTTTTCTTGATGTCCCCAACAGAAACTGTATAAACGATTACATTAAAAGGACTGTACATATGGGTAGTTGCACATTATATTTATTCTACGTATTATAAGGGAACTAAAGGAAGTGCTACTTGTTTCCCACAAGCTATGCAAAAATAGTGACAGAACTGTGAAACTCCAGCAGTTGTCTGAAATCTGCCTTTCAGCAGGTCATGTGAGTTCAGAACCTTTTTTAAAGTTCTCACATCTTCTGCGTTTATGTAAAAGTAACAGTACTGCTCAGTGTGGCTGAGAATTGGGTAAACCCAAGGCTATTTTGCTCTGTAGGTGATTGTTGCTACTTTAAGGCTGTATTTTGCCCTGCTTCAGGGATGCAGTAAAGGTACCAGAAAACTTACACCTTCTCTGCTCAAGTCAGAAGAGCTGTACTCCTGTAAGTTTTGTGCACTTGTTGTGGCTGTCAGTAAGGTCCTCATCTTGATCTGTGCAAATTTTCAGTAGCCTAGACCAAGTCTGGTTCTAAGAGACTTCCTTAAGACCATGTTTCCCTTCAGCACTGGTTTCATTAATGTATTAGTTTAGTTCCTCAGATGAGAAGTTGCATTTTGCTTCCAGGAATATAATGTTCAAGGTCTGAGTCTGGTGTAAAGTATTTCTTGGCAGATAAGCAGAGGGGGCCTGTCAGCTGTTTCTGCAAACATTCTCTGGTCTGTTCCCCTTTATAAACTTCAAGTCTTATTTATAGTGTAGATATTTGATGTTTGGTACCTTGGCTGACATTGCATAATATTCAGATTTGAAGTTAAGATACCTGAAGAACCACATTTATGCTCTGTTAGCATTTCTTGCCCTAAATGTAAGATAGGAGCTGATCAATGCCACTCTCATTACTGTAAATATTTGTCTACTGTGTGTGTTTGTAGATTGTTCCACATAATTAATTTCCTGCACACGGAGGGCCAGGAGCTCTTGAATGATTCTGCTTGACCAGTAGGAACACCAGAGTTCCCACTGACAGGGTACAGTACTTGGAGAGGAGCTCCAGGTAGGTGCTACAGAACAGGCTTAGATGAGTAGTGCTTCAGAGACGATGGAGAAAGGAGATTGTGGTTGGTGGTCATAAATACACCCCTTACTAAAACCAGGAGAACTGTTAATGCCTCTTCCCTCTCATATTGATGAATAGAGCCAACCTCTGTGTTCTGTGGGTGGTGCCTGCAGTGGACTTGAGGAAATCGGTGTTGCATGTTAGAATTGAAAGGAGCTAGATTTCAGGATAGTGTAAGTGCCTCTCGCTATTCTCACCTAAAAAAAAAAATCCAATGCGCAGGTTGGGAGGTGGAAAGACCTTCCCCGGTTCTTCGTTCGCGAAGAGACTGGCCATTATTCCCCCAGTGGTTTTTTATTTTTTAGGCCTACTAAGCAAAACTGCTTGAGAGAGAGGTAAAAATAAAGCTAATTTTTATTCAGGCCGGTACTCCTGTCTGTCTTTTTCTGAATGGTGATTCTGTGATTTTTGACAGGCAATAAAAAGTGCCTAAGGGCATTTGGAATGTGGCGATAGAGCAAAATGACTTAAGTAAAAGTGAAGCTCCAACAGGCTGATAATTTGTGTGTTTTGACACCTGCTTCTGTGACAGGGTTCCAGAAAGTTGTGAATTTGAAAGCAAAAACACAGAAAATTATCTGAATTACTTTAAAGTCATCTCCAGTATTAAATGTAACCCGTCTCCGTAACAGTCTAGTGGAAAATGCCATTGTCATTATTAGTTTTCTAACTATTGCTAACACCTGCAAATTTTTGGTATGCTGATGCCCTGCTTCTGGTAATGGCATTCGTAATTGAGCACCGTGGGTAACTTGTACTGCATGCTTTTGAATATGGACTTCACTTTCTTGTGCAAAGTGAATCTCTGGAATTTAAAGTGTATTTTTCGCCTATTCGCATGAGATCTTTCTTGGGTTTAGTTGTGCCATGTCAAATTCCATGGTTTTGTTTGTTTTGTTTTTTTCCAATGTGTGGGACTGATTTAGGCTGTAACCAGAAGTACCAGATACTTGTAAGGTGGGGTCCCTGCTTCAGCAGTACCGAGCACACTGCACTGGGAAACGTGAGCAAATACTGTGCTTAACAGGCCATGCACAGTGGCAGAATGAAATGGGGTCAGGCACAAATATCTTATCCAGGAAGGGCTTAGAACCAAATAAGAGCTTACATGTCTGTGAATTAGTGCCAGGCTGCAGGTATGCCAAAACTCCTTTTGCCCTGCGTGGGGGTTAACTCAGTGCTTCGGAATGTGACCTGAAAAACCCACAACTTGTGAGGTGTCTTGGCTGGAGGAAATACTGGGTATAGGGCTAGGTCTGATCCCTTGTTGCTCTCTAGAACTCCACAATATGGGATGGGACCAGGAGCTTCCACCCACTTCAGAGTATGGAGTCAGTCACAAGGCAGGAATTTGGTTCCCTTTGTGCTTCTGGAGGAGGCAGTGCTTTTGTTGTATTCTAGGTAAAACATATGTTGTCTTTGGTGTCATAATCAAGTGCTAGCTAATATGTTTTGCAGTGTACATATCTTCTAGGGTATCAGCCTGCAGGAGATAAAATTGGGATATTTGTCTTAGAGTAGGTTGGGTTTGGACAGAAGCAAAGCACAGTGGAGCACTTTGGTCTAGTGCAGGTGTTGTGTGCATGTATTTGATATTTCTTTTGCTGTTGTCTTGGGCATGGATGCATGCATTTTTTTTTTTTTTCTAACTGGGTAATCTCCCCCCTAAATTAAAATTTGTGTGGTGAATGAGACTGGGCATGGCAGGAAGAGGAGTGTCTTATGGGAACGCATCTAGAAAATCTCATATGGGGTTCCTGCAATGGGAGGAGGAGAACCAGTCAGTGTTGGCCTCTCACAAGGTGTTTGTCGCTTTCCCGTCTTTTGTGGTACACCTGAAACCAGCTGTGCTGTAGTGCTGAACCTTCATAACTGGGGGAGGAGTAGGGTGTGGGGAGGATGAACTGTGGCCTAGCCAGTGTGTGCCCTTTGGTTTTTTTTTTTTTGCTTTGCATTGTTTTCTGTTTGTTGAATGATACTTTTCTTTGGAGAATACGAGATTAGCTCTAAAATAGGCCAGCATAGGATGACGATGACGACAATATAAAGCTTCAAACCATGATTCTGAGCCAATGGGTTAGCTTTATTTTAATCAGGATTTTATTTTTTTTTTAACAATCATGGAAGTAAAATTTTGGACCAAAATAGCTTAATATCAAGAGTATTCTTAAATATTTCTTTTGAGGAATGGAGTACTTCCTTGGGTGTTGATAGGGACTAACGTGAATTTTGTAGGGCTGTGACTGAGGGTTTTTTTGGGGGCAAGGAAAGGAGGCTGAGGCTTCTGTAAATTACAGCTAACTCAAAAGGGTGCTGCTGTAAGTCTTCTGTGGTATTAGTGATGCACAACCTTCAGAATCATATCAGCACTTATGGCTTAGCCTTAGAGAGTGTAATTATATTGCTGTTGGTTTGTACTGTCATAATAATCCAGATTGGATGGTTCAGCCCCAAACCTTCAAAATACAGGAAAGTTTGACCTGGTCCACTTAGTTCATTTTACAGTCTCCTCAGGTGTTTTAATTTTTCAGTTCATTAATTGCCTAATTAACCTTAATGATAAATGAATTTTTATGCTAATTATTTGAAAGCCTGATCTAAGAAACTCACTGAAACATGTAGCTGCTGTTCTGCCTGTGAGACAGCCTGGGTATTTGTCTCACTGTGATGTTGTGGTATCAGACATATGTCTTTCATTCATGTTCCTGGCAGCTGGAACCAGTGTCTAGAAGGCTTGTATTGTTTACCCTTATGTCTGCTAAGCACTGGTGAGCTTCCAGAGCCAAATGTTCGAAACTGAGGGTTACCATCAGGAGGATAACCTTGTAACCTTGAGTCCCTTTGTGTACACAACTTCCCTGCCACTACAGGAATATTTATTTACTTATAAAAGGGAAACACTGTGCTGCTTTCAGTTCATGAGATGGGTGGTAGTTGTGTAATGAGTAATTATTCTATTATAATTAACAATAATTTATTATTATTATCATCCCCATTATCTGTATTCTGTTCATGTAGTGGAATACATGGTTTCCTGCACACCTGTTCAGTTCATGGCATTGTTGTTGAGCTCTTTCACTGCATTCCTTACCACATAATGGAATTTTAAATCTTCCAGCCTTTTCCAAGGCAGAGCTAACTCTTAAGTGGGGGGCAGGATAGAAGAATTGTATTTAGCATTTATGGTGCCAATTTGAGTCTAATTTTATGTTTTTCTAGAAGGCAATTTTGTTGAGTGGCAAGGATCTTAGATGTGAATATGTATCCAAACACGTTATTCCATTGGGGCAGTCGTCTTCCTTCCTGCTTACTTGATTCGTGGTGTGTCTTCCCCCTGCTGAGACGTTGAGTGCAGGTGCCTCATGTATATAGAGATCAAACCAACTGGCTTTGCCCAGGGTGATGAGAGAGCCCTGCCAGGGGAAGGGACAGGGGAGGACAAGCAGGATACTGTTTCTCTGCCTAGCCAAGTCTTGCTTCCTTCCTTTCAAGATCCTGTTCTTGTCAATCTTCACTTTGAGTCAAATGCCTGTGTCTTCCTGGACACAGTAGGGCTCTTGCAGTGAAAGTCCTGCCTGGTATATCCAGTACTAGGGGAATGACATGCAGCACCAGAGCAAGTATCTCTTACAAAGATTGAAAACCATGCAGATTTCTATTTCCTGGGATTTTTGAGGACTTTGTTTGAATTATATAAAGTCCTATTCTGAAGCCAAGGGCTGACTAACGCTTAAGTTTGACATCTGGGCATTTTCAGGACAACCTGACTTCTCCTGAGTTATCTGTTTTAGCTGAAACACTTAAGGGTAGTAGGAAGAGTTTAACAGAAAACAGTTTTAGTAGTCTGTTTGCGTCTTAGAAATACAAGCTAAAGAGGAAGCTCTTTAAATTGTTGCTTTCCCTTTTATTCTCCCTGTGTACGCATCCTCCCCTGCCCCTCCCCAGCAGAGCTTGTTCAGACTCTCCCTGTTGTTCTTCAGGATTTAACACAGTTTTTGCCTTTCTGTAAACTAGCATTACTGGAATTTTTAGCGCTGAACTACTGCATAAAGGTACCAGTCCTGGTGTAGAGAATTGTTTTGTGCAAGTAACTTCTGTTCTAGTTGCTTGAAGTCTAAACAATGTAGAGAATTCTGCTATAGCCTTAGTAATAAATCCCATTTTGCGTTCTAGCTGCTTACCTTTCTGAAAAGCTGCTCATCGCTTAAGGTACAAATATAACCTTTTGCTTAGGCTTGAAAAGTGTTATCCTGTTCTGGATAGCAATAGTTAAATTCTCCACTGTTCCTTGTGACCTTAGTCACAGAACTCCAGTGCCTGTTGGTGTAAGGGTGTGTTTTATTAATATTTAGAACAGAACTGAATTAAAAAAAAAGGATTAATTTAATGTGAGGCTAACCTATTCCACTTGTCACGGAGCACAAAGTGGATTACTTGGTAAAGAGGAGCAAGCTGGAAAGTGAGTGTGACAGCAAAGCAGGCAGGGCAATGATCTTGATCAAAGTGGGGAGTCCTACGGTAGACAGACAAGGGTAGAGCAACTCCATTATGTTAACCAGGGTCAACTAAGAGCGCGATCACCAGACAAGTCTGTAGTGTTGAGCAGCTCCAAGGTACCACCAGGAATTTAAGTCAGCAGTTCAGAGTCAGGATCGGTAAGGCAAATGGCCAGGCGCAGACAGAGCTGCTACATAGCCCTGACAAAGTCCAAGGGCGAGTGTCTGAGCTGGAGTGCTACTCCCAAGTGGAAAAGGGTGCCCAGGGAGGCTTCTTCTAGTGCTTTCTCACATGGCTCTCTCCCCAGCAGCCTGCTCGGAGTTTACACAGCTGCACTGTGTCACGGCTGGCCTTGAGCCGAGGCATTCAGACTCCTGAGGGGTGGAGGAGAGGTTGTGTTCAGGGCCTTGGCACCACTGATGTTTTGGTAAGATCTTGTCTGGGCTAGTCTTAATCACATAAAATCTTCAGTTCCTGATCCTGGGATAGCCATGGTGTGAATCTTCAAGGGTGAAAAGAGGAAGTGGAGATGCAATAACAGAAAATAGGGCTGTGTGTTTTGTAACACTAGCTGTGGCAATAAAATGCATCCTGTACGCTATGGGAGCCAACCCCCCGTTGTGATTCTCCAAGCCTCTGTGACTTGCATTGGATGTCGAGTGTTTCCACAGCTTTTTGTGGATAAAGGCAAGTGTGTGGGAGGCACAGATATTAGGTAGCTATTGCTACAGTATATCACATTGTTTGTAATTGAACTGTTGTAATTGACAGAAAATAAATTCTCTTGAAGCCTCTTTAACCTTTTGCAGCTGTTTTTGTCCCTATATTCATCCATGTATTTTGACTAATATCTTGCTCTCATTCTATGACATTTTTTAGTGATTTATTCTTCTTCCCTCTTTCTGTGGTTTTAAAGCCATGCCCAATTTTTTTTGTGAAATTTCTAATGCGTGCTCTTGCTTCTCTCCAGACTGTGTCAAGTCTGCCTGTATATCATGTCAGCAACATTCTGTTGATTAGCAGGAGAGACCTGTTAACGTAATGTTCCTTTGTTTCCTGCCTCTTTTTTTTTCCCCCCTTCTCCAGAAGGATTTTTAAGACTTTTCTGTGCTATTTCTTTGGGAGCTGTGTTGGAGTCTTTGCAGTAGACAGAGGGTTGTGTAAAAAATTAGCTTATGAGCTCAACCAGCGGCTGTCCCTGCAGACCTGTACTTGAGATAAAAGGGTTCTGTTTGCATTTGTGTTTCCTGCTGCTTTGAAAGATGGTAGTGTGTCTCATAACAGCAGCACTTGTAATGTGCTGCTTCCACAGAAGGGAGATTAATGACCAGTGTTCTGGAGATGGGCATGTGGTGCCTCGGTCTTCAGTTCTGCCTGGTTCAAAGAGTTAGAAGTTGTTATCATTGTTATTCTTTATTCAAAAGGTGAATGGCAACTCATGCACAATATTTTGCGTTGTAGTCTGAATGCATATCTTAGAAAATTCACTCAAGAAATATCAGAGTACTGTTAAATGTATCTGAGGCTTGTTTTCTGTAATGAAATTGCTCAGAGATTTTTATCTTCACTTAAGATGCACGTAAAGTCTGCACTGTGTGGGTTTAGTAATTCCTTGCTGCATGGCACCGAGCAATCCTGTGTGTTTAAGGGTATCTTGCTTGGGTAAGAGCCAGGGAGATGACAGGGAATCAGGATAAGCAAAGATGTGAGGAGACAGCAGTTGCAGGGTTGGGGGAAGGAAATATTTTCACAACTGTTATGTAAAGAAAGGTAGTATAGGATGTCCCCCAAAAAAGGTAGCAGAGACAGCCCATGAGATGTGTACGGTTAGTTATCGAACATTCCTTTATAGCACAGCTTTATTGTTAGTGCTGGAGTTTTATGTGAGCTCTTTTACTTAAGTCCACTGTGATTCTGGCACTGCCTAAATTAGATTAGGTGCTTCTTTGAGCTGAAGGGTACGCAAAGAGGTGGAAGTGGAGAGAAGTTGAAAGGACGAGCTTATCTGGTTAAGTGGCTTTTTCCTCTCTGCTGGGAAGACCACAGAGCTGTACTATCTATTCCGTAAACATTTTCCCCGGGGTGTGAGCTGTTGGTAATTTGCAGCTCTTAATGATAACAAGCTAGAGAACTTTAGTTTAGATAATCCACATCATATAGATGGTTGTCATAAAACATTTTAAATGAGGATCTGTCAGGAGAGCAAAAGGATAAGGAAGGAAGTTTGTTAAATGGGTTTCCTTCTTGTTCCTGCAAGTACACTGTAACTGGTTAAAACTCGATGTAGCTGGATTCCTTGGCAGATTTATTTTAGGTGGCTATTTTGCAGTTATCAGCTGCACATGTGCCCCATCTCCTTCCATTTGAATTTTGGTCTGAGTGGTAGCATTTATTGCTTCTGATTCCTCAAGAAAACAAGGCAGGGCCTGTCCTTAGGATTTAGAAATTAATCTCCTAATCTACAAACCAAATTTTTGATACATGTGTTTATATCTACTTTGCCTTTACAAAAGGGAGCAAACTAAGGGAAGGGGTACCATTTAAACAAGTTTGGCTGTGGGTGTGATAATGGGGATGGCAGTCTCAGTGCCATGTACTTGAGTTTTGTGTTTCATAAGACAGTAAAGATTTGTTGGTGTGGTTTTTTTTTTTTTTTTTTTTTTTTTTACCTCTGCAATGTGAACATGTGTCAGCTTTGGTTAGCCATGCCAGCAGGAGTTACACAACTTACTTGGAATGGCAGACTGTGCCGGACAGAGGATATCCTGTGAATTTGAGAATGAAGCTTGTAGATGGTAAATGCCAGGGCAAGAGTTAATTTAGTACCCACTTTCCATAAATAGAGGAAGTTGATTCATACAGTCACAGCTAGAGAGTACATGAGCATGTCAGAGACTTCACTGTCTTGCTTGAGATCACAGATTTGCCGAATAACATGGTGGTCAAGTTGCAAAACCCAGTCCTCTGCCCTTAGTATGGCAGTCAGAAAGACAAAATGGCGTGGAAGGAAGTATCTTTTTTTTTTCCTGTGATTGTTCTCTTTCGCTGCTTGGTTTTTTAGTACACCAAACAGTTTCACCATTTCAGACACTACAGATGTATTTATGATCTAGTAAAATCTAGTATCATATGATATTTGACTATGCTTATAGAAGAAAGAATTCTCTATTCTGTATCTCAGATAAAGCTGTATCAAAACCCAGCAGAATAAGTCATCAGAAATGAAATTAAAATTTTTAAAATGTCAGCTCATCAGAGAGTTTCAAAGTTAAAAGTTGCTTGTAAGTTGTGTAGGGTTTTCACATATTTCTATAATGCATGACTATACAATATAGAAAACATATAATGCATTGCAATGACATAGTAATTGCAATATATATTGCACAGGTTATGGTTATGTATGTAGTATATTTTATTATTTTATGCTATAAATTTCCTATATATTATTATGAAGAACACTATTTCAGTTTGTATATATGCTTTACTGACCACAAGTGTTGCAGTTCTGTGGCATGTTAGCTTCAGATTATGACAATTAAACGTGGTAGGTGGAAGAATCACAGGGACTGTAACCTGGGTTGTGCTGTCAATGATAGAGTTGAGTGTATGCAGGGATTAGGAACCGGCTCTGTTTCTGAATGTGCTAACGATCTGACACACCTTATGTGTTTGGTTTGTCTTATGCTTGGGGTTTTTTTGAAGGGGAATGAATAGATAACACATACACGTATATTGTAAATTTTCTTTTGGACCAATTTTGCTTTCACTGTAAAGCTGGTGTCTAACGGCTCTGGTTATTTAATTTCTAGCTTTTCAGAAATGTTAATAGAATACCAGGCATGTTAATGGAGTAGGAGAATAGAACTGGGTGTATTTCTCTGCAGATCTTCAGTGAGGTTTGGAAAGATGTTTGAATTGGCTGAGACTACTTTGTTGGGTTTTTAAAATAAATAAATTCTTCTGCCAGGGAAGTTCTTCAGTATATAGTGAACTTGCGTAGTTACTTTTAGGACTCTGCCCAGAAAAATGGTGAAGTGTAGCACTGTTTTCTTCACTACTCTAAATGTAAGACTCAGAGGCATTAGTAGATCCTGAAGCCGGGGCTGGTAGTTCAGTGGTCTGCTGCATGCTGCATTTTGGTGCCAAGCATATCAGAAAAAAACCACAACTCTTCACTTATCCTGAACTTTGTGTTCCCTTAAAGTAGCTAGTCAGAAGCATAGCTTTTACTTCTGTCCAAAATTTTTCATTCTGCTCTGAATTAGTCCTGTAGAAGCCTAACCAGTTGAGTATTCACTGCTGTCTGTCCATAAATACCGATGTTTTGGTAGGAATTGTTTCAACATGTGGTAGCTCAATAATACATGGTCTCCCTCAACCTATGTTTAAGCTGTTATAGTGGTGTATTTATAGTTTCTTAGATTCTACTCTTAAGTGTATGGAATATGCATGAAATGCATTTGATGGGCTGCAGTTCTGCCAGATCGATACAAATGAAATCCCCTCATGTTCACAGAGATAATTAGTATGACTTCAAATATTTTCCTTGCTGTTTTCCACCCCTGTGAATCTTGATTGAAGTTGCTAATGAATATTAAAAGGAATACACCCCTGTTCTCCACACCTCTAATTGATGCTTTGCAGGTGTCTTGATGCTCTCGAGCTTTGTAGGTGTTTGAGAGCGGAGATAAACAATGTTATGTTCTCAGTGTTTTTGTGGAGAATCTACTGCAACAGCTTTGTGTTCTGTGCAACCTGCAGTTCTTCTGTGCAATCGGATGTATTCTTTGTTCTGCCCTTTTTTTTTGATGTGTTAATTATGCTATATTGTACTAGCAAAATGACATTTGGCATCAGTGGGGTTTTTTCACTAGCCCGTTTGGAGATGCATGAGTGGAAGACATCCTGTATAAGTGTCATGTTTGAGAGTTAATTTTTAAAATTATCTAGCTCTTGTTATGTTGCCATCTGTTTTTCTCTAGCTTGAAGAGGAAACAGCTGTTGTGAATAATCTCAAGACAGTATTTTTAATAAAGTCTAATAGGTCTGCTTACCTTCAGTTTGCATGTGTATCACAGGGAATAAATGTGCTGTCTAGGAGGGGCAATGTGGTTTTGCAGTAGGAACTGTAATGAGTTTTAGTAATGCAGTGATTCTGGTACATCTCCTCCAAAGCTGGATTTGAGTACAGCTGGAGAGATCTGTGTTAATGGGGCACACTTCACTTTCTGTAACTGTATATTGTCTTGTAGAGGGGCTGCTCTCTGCTGCTTCTGCCCTCGAGTGCAGTGGTTGACAGGCAGCTGGGGAGTTGTCTGAAACTGGTGATCCAATATAAAAGCTAACTCATTGTCCCACTGTGCCAACTTCAGTTTGCTGATCAAGCTGTATTTGACCTCAGGGAAAGCATTGGAGAGGAAGAGCCAGTGACACAACCTCTTCAGTTGTACAGTATGCAGTTGTATGGAGTTAGAGGCAACATGTGCAACAATAGGCCGTACTATTTTGGGGAAAATATTTAATTAGATAGAGAATATATTTATTTCTCAGAGAATAAGTGTTACTGATGGTGAGTAGGCATTTGATGGAGCCAGTGTTTGCTGTTTCTCTGGAGGAATATCTTCTTTATGCTAAGAACATATTGTTACAGAAACCTGTTCTATCTGCCTTTCAAAGGAGAGAAGTTCTGGTTGATAACTATAAAAACTCTCAGGGAATAAGCAAATGCGATGTGACCCAGAAGAGTGTTGTTACCTATGTAGATGCTTCTTTTAAAGACTGATATTTTTGCCTATCTTTGGAGGTGGTTTCTTTGGTTAAATAGCAAACTGCATTTCCCACTTGCAGGTGTATGCACTGCCTGACTTCTGAATTTACAATGGGAGTACTTTAATTTCAGAACAAGTTAGAGCTGGACATAAGAAACAAGTAATTCCTTTTGCAGAAACCCCCACTAGTCAAGTATTTCAAAAGATGTGCAGTCAGAACAGATGCTTTCACATGTACTGATGATTTTCAACATTCATATTCACAAATGGTTCATCTTCTGGGAAGACAATGTCTTTCTTCAGATCTGATAAATCTGTAGCTGGTGGCAGTGTGATGGTTATGGCATGGTTATATGGGATGTTACAGTGCTGGAGTGGGTTGAGGCGAACTTTGCCTCAGTGGGAACTGTTGTTGGGCTTCTGTCGGTTTACTCTGCACTTTTGTGTGTGTGTGTGTGTACCGTCTTGCCGCTTGGAAGGTCCTCTGCACTTTTATTTTGGTACAATATCCCTCAGTCAGCTTCCCATGAAGGGTGTCATTCCTATCAAAGTAATTTCATTTTTTTGCCAGAGTTACTTTGCAACTGTTAGAGTACCTTTTTCATGCCTAAATTGATCTTCTTTCCACAATAAAGCCTTTGGGAGCCATTTTTTCTTTCTGTGCATGTGTGTGACAGCACTGCTGGAAGCCTACACTGGTAACAATGATATTTCCTGTCATTGTTACTGGAGGCTGTTTGTCTTACCTGTATGTTAAAAGGACCAGATACTTTGTCTTCTCCTGCTGTGCTTTGGTAAATTCTGCTTTGTGTTTGATTTCCCCCACTTTTACTGTTATGCCAGCAGGCAAGAGGCTTTCCAGACCTAGATGATGTTCATCTTGACATGCTGCACAGGAGAGTCCTTTGGTGTAAGGCATTTGGGTCAGGCCCTGTAGGCTTTGCTGACCCTCAGATGCAGCTTCTGCAACATCTCATGAGGTTGCACTCGCAAATGCTGTAATGCAGTGCTTCGTTGTGGTCTTTCATCTGAGGAATCTAAAGTTGCATTTTGAATATGAAGTGCTAGAGAGGGATGTAGTTCAACTACGGAAGTTAACTGTCTGGCTTACTGTGGACGATCACAGATGCGGTCTGCAGCAGAACTGGGATGGAATCCAGATCTTCAACCAAACGAGCCAGCTTCTTGCATAGGGATGGAAACTTCTTGTACAGAATGGATCTGCTGTTTGTTATTGCTTTGTAAAAATAAATGGACTGTTTTTGAAACTACATGAAATGAGTAAAGGGTTAACTGAAGCTGAATGGCTTTCCATTCTTGGGTGATCTCCGCAAAGAAGCGTTGATCTGTTTTGGTAGCCAAATGTCTGGTGTATTCATCCCCATCCCCCAGCATTAAAAGTAATGACTACAGCTTGCACGTGGATTTGTGTGCATCTTCTGCATGTAACTTGTGTTCTACCCTAAAAGGTAAAAGTAGGCATATTTTTATCCAATAGTCCTTGGATAGGCATGTCTATTTATGCTTTAACTTCTGCAGCTGGTTATTGTAAATGTCTATGAAGAACTTCCTTACAGTCTGTGGAAGTGTGTGATAAAATCCAGAAATCAACTTCATTTTACACATGATTATCAGAAGCCTTCCGTGACTCCAGTCTGCTGTTCTTTTTTATGCCATGAATTTGCACAAGGGTTTGAGGAGATTATTTTGAGATAAGTGGATATTGCATGCATATAGCTTGGCCTATAGATACCTATTGACCCTGGCTGCATATGATAGCATAGCTTCATGTGACCCTTGGAATAAAAATGAAAGGATTTATTACTTTTTATTTTTTTTGTTTGTGATAAAACTAGTACGTGCTGTATCTGTAAGAAAAACATGATTTTATCACTTCTGTTGGGCTCTGAGAAAAAGAAGAACTCCAAGTTGGTGTGTGGGGGGGTAAATTATCACTGTTTGCCTGCTTGATGTGTTTTGTAAACTACTGATGACAGAGTTAACCAAGGTTTTGTGTGTTTTGGGCTTTTGATGACTAAATAGTTGCAGCACATAACTGTGGACTCGAAGCTGTGAGTTTAAATTTACTTGAGTGTGTTGTCCTTATTGGGCTGAGGAATAAGCTTAGTTGCAGTGCTTTTGCCACCTGTGTGTCAAGAAAGCAAGCCACTGTCACTAACTGTGTTGGCTCAAAGACTATGAAGCTGAATGTTAGTTTGATTTGGCAAAGTTTTCAGAATAGGACTTTTGTATTAAGATTAACTTCATATATCAGTATACCTTTTGTATTGTGTTAAGTTTTGGAATGCTGTGCCTTTATACTTCCATCCTGTCAAATATCCTCCAGCTGCCCTTCCCTTTTTTAAAGCTTAATCCTCCCTTATAATGTATGAATGTTTGTGTAGGCTTAAGCATTTTAAGAAAGAGAATGTCTTCTTTGTTGGTACAGCTCTTACTACCACTGGACTTCTGCTACTGAAGTGAAGTCAGAGTAGGTTTGTGCTGTGGTAGACAGAATTGTTGAACTGAAGACACAGAAACAAAACTTCGCAAATGTATTTCAGAGCAGTTGCCGGATCTCCCTCTTTTTCATGTTTTTGAATTCCCTCATTTCTGCATAGATAAATTAATTCTGCTTTGTCACTGGTAGTAAGTATGCAAAATATTTAACACTTCCCAAATACTTGACATACAGTGACTTACCCCTTTTTCTGCAGCTGATATGACTTACTTGTAAATTGAAACCAGAAGACTGAGAGAAAAATATCAATTGAGTTTCAATATATTAACACTTCACATAATTTAGGAAAGTAGGTCACTTTCCATTTTTAATACCTTTTAATACCCACTTTTTACTTTGCATAAAAACCCAACAGGGTTGCAGACATTTCGTGGAAAGGTATACATTGCCCTGTGAGTTTGAATTTTAATCATATGAACTTTTATGCAAATTGCGAGGGAATATTGTAGTTTTGGCTTAGATGTTTCTTCAAAATCTTAGCTCCTTATAGCAAGTGCTATATTTTTGGTGCACCCAGCTACATTCACTTTTGAACTCGGTGATTTTGATCACTGCTTGAAAATTAGTGACTAAACTCAGCTTCTTCCTTGTTTTTCTGCAACATTGTGCCTGTCTTATCTATACTCTGTGCTGAGGAGTGAAGAAGTAAATGTTTTCTCTTCCCGTAGTTACTGAAGCTGGATAGTCTAGCATTTGGTTCTCATCACATTGCCTGCACAGTGAGTCATATTTTCTTCATTAGGTTTGTTCCTCAGGCCAGGATTCATGTGATGTTCCCCTTCTCTGGGCGATCAGATTAGTCACTGTTTGAAACCTTGTTTAAAGAATAAATTGGACCTCAGGTTGCCTTGCTTACCCCATTACATGCTTGCCTGCTGCTTTCTGTTTGGGTTCAGCAGTATCATTATATTGAAGAATGTTTTATAGTCACAGTAACTGACATATTATTGGAGTCCTACTGAAATTAGCATATTAAATTTGGGACTCATAGTACTAGCAAAGACTTGTCTATAAGATAGGTGAATTTTTAAGTAGTTCAGATAGCTGAAATACATCATGCTTAAGCTTGGGCTTCTTTCATTATGCTGTTAAGAACAAAAACTACGTTGAGGATATGGTAGCAGCTTGAACTTTGTGAAGCATATAGATTTATAAAAGCAGTGGTAGCAACAAAAATTGTTAACACGGATGTCCTCTTATCATGATACTTGAATCAGACTTCAGGTGTTCAGGGCAGAAACTCTCCCTGCTGAATCATTTGTAGCTGGAAGTGTTTGAAGCCAAGATTTGATGAAGGTTTCAAACAACTTAGCAGATTTCCAGTCCCTACTATGTGATGTGCTGTTATGAAGGCCCTTGAAGTTCTTTATCTTGATTCCGGAGGATTTTAAGCATGATGGTTCAGGTTCATTGTGGGAAGTAGCGGTTTGAAAGACAAACTATGCAGAAAATGTGAGGTGGCCAGATCAGAAGTAGGGAGAGAGAGGGGAAAATCTATACTGAGTGGTTGTGAACACTTGACCTGGACACTGATATTAGCTGGCTTAGCTCCCTATCTAGTCAATGGACAAATTATGATTCAGAAAACTTGTTAGGTTCGTGCCCTGAATCCTCTTATGCAGGAGTCTGTGTGACCAGTAGATGCTAATACAGGCACCTAAATTGTGCAAAATGTTGCGTCTTATGAATATCCCCAGGACCATCGTCTGCTTTGTGCCTTGAGAGCAAGTTAAGGTTATGAGACGTTGAAGGGTTGGAAGTTGCTGAAATAAATGGTTGTAAAAACTGTCATGGTTCATAGATGAAAACCTGAGTAGAAGGAAAGATGAATTAATGTTCCACATTAAACTTTCATTTTGGCTCCTTTGAACAGCTTTATTTTTCACCTTGTAAGTTGTTAGCAGTGTTTGACAGGAAAATGCTCATGGAGTAGGTGGAGGTACAGACCACTGCGGTAGAAAATGAGATTATCTATAAGAAATCCAAATACTGAGGGGTTTTTTTTATGAACTTTTTTGTGATCGTCTTGTTCTCCCTCCAATTTTCAGCTCAATCTTACAGATATCAGGCAGTCACAGCCCTTATAAGTATTAGTTATAAGTATTAGTTAAGATTAGTTCCGTTAGTTTTCCTTTTATTCTGTGAGATAGATGCATGTGATGACTAAACAGATATGCTAGAATTCCTCCTAGGCTGATTCTTGTGGGTGTGGATGAGCAGCTCAGGGAATACCCAGCTTCCAAAAAAAATAGATTTGAAAAATGCTCAGCATTCAGGTGATTACCTACAAGCAAAATTTTTGAATCTTGCTCTTACTTCTATGAGATTATCCACTGAAATAAAACAGACCTGTGTTTCTTTGAAGTACATTTAATCCTGCTGCATTGACTTCCCCTGGAAGACAACATGACCCTTTATTTCAACAGTTATTTTGGTGCAAAGATGAGTATGTTGGGTCTTGTATACTGTGAGATGGGAACCTGACCCTGTGACTTCAGGTCAAACAGGAACAAGTAAATGCTTAGGTATTTGTGCATGTGACCTTCATTTTCTTGAAAGATTCTTCCCCCAGCCACCACCACTTGGGAGAGTGGAAACTTGAGTGGGGGAGTTCTTGTTTGGTTTTTTTTTTACAGTTTATTTTGCTTAATGCTGGTCAGTCAAGTCTCATATACTCCTTTAGATTTGTGGGTAGAACTTTACGGTTTGTATTTAAAAATAATCTGGTACACTGTCAGCTTGCAACTCGAAAACTTTCCAGGGTTCAAGACAGTGGTAACTAGTTATCATTTCCTCCCTGTACCTAGGTCAGTTTTCTGTATTTTTAAGTAAAAATTTTATTTCAACAATGAGTCAGGAATCCTGTGCTGATATGGTTTTTAAAAAACCAGATACTTCTTCCTAAGCCTGCTGACATGGCAAGTGGAATGTTTAGGGTCTTGGATGATGATGGTCCAGCTCTATCAATGTGTGGATATTCTGTAACTAGCTACTTCTAGAAATCCTTGGGCCAAACAGTGTGGTGGCAGTAGTTAAGGCAGTCTGGGCTTCAGAGTAGAGACATGTTGCCCTCTTCCTTTCCATGAAGAAATCAGTAGATTTTTAGATTAGTTGCAGTGCATCCTTGCTCATTTGCAGTGTTAAGAGTTTAGTTGCACAGCACTGCAAGCTGGCAAGTGATTGCTGTGCTGATCAAGCTCAAATACTTCTCAGCATCTTAAAATGTCATAAGGAGAGATTCTATTGGTTTTGTTTTATTAATGAAACTGCAAGCTAGCAACAAGAAATTAGCATCATTTATGTAAATTCTTGTGGATTGTTAGCATGTATCTGTGCAATACAGGCTATTCAACAGTGAAATAAATTTGTTTTTTTTTTTAAATTCACCAGCATGGCAAAGTCACCTATAGATCTTACAAGGTACCAACCTTAGGAATGTCTAAGTGGGGTTTATTTTTGTTTCACTCTATTGGAAAAAGTGCTGTGTAAATGAAAGTGCAGTAACTAAAGTAAAATGAATATTGTGGATGATTTTGATAATGTCCTAATCTGAGCATTATGTTCAGTACAGAGCCGAGTTTGCAGCACAGCATTTGTCAGCCACTGAAGACAGCAGCTATAGAGTTATGAGTTCCCATTTTCATTCAAAAACCACCTGTAAACACGTAGACTGAGAACTGATTATGATCATACTTTTCTGAAAATAGAGGATTTCCTATTATATTACTGTGCATACGATGCTCTCTGTGTATGAATATGTATACTAATGAAATATCAAGACTATGTCAAGTTTGAAGTATTTGTATTCTTGCCTGTTAGGAGGTTTAAGGAAAACTGCTAATGACTGCAAGTTCGGAGGAGGATGTTTCTGAGTTTAAATCTTTACTTGGGAAAAAATAATTTGGTCTCTTTGTAGTAAACTACCTATTTTTCACTGTTTTTGCAGGAAGGGTAAAATAAAGCAAATTGGGGAGATTTCGAAACTTTTTTCTGTCCCTTATGACGATTAATTTTGTAGTAGGAAGAGTGTTTTGAATGCAAAGGATGATACTCTTTACTCCGCTAATTCCTAAATCTTAATTGGTTTTCAAGATTGACTTGAAGTTCTCAGAATCACTCAGTTTCTCTATAGCCAGGTTTTATTTTGGTTTACACTGTGTGGCCAAAGGACCAAACTGAACTTGACGTAAATTTGATCCTGTGAAACTCTGCTTAGTGAAGATGTTTCTAAACAAGTAATTCAAAAGCAGGAGTGATTGTGGACAGCAGCACCATTGGAGGAGAGAGAGAGTTTCTTAACACTGCCCCTAAAGCTTCAGCTTTTCAGCAACTACTTCTTTTGTTACTAGTTTTTCATCTAAGCAAAACACAACCTATGACAGATTTGTACTTTTTTTTTCACATAGTTTTAACTTTTTGATCTACAATTTAAAAAAATGAGATGTTCCTAAAAACATAAATAAAAATTGTCCTTTTTTTGGTCACATGGCTTTTGGTTTCATCTGTGAATAATATAAATGAAAGCAGGTAAAAATACTTATTTCCACATAAACTTCTTTTTGCTTATGCTGATGTTTTGAGTATGTTGGTTTCGTTCCTTAGCAATGACTAGGCTACTTACTACAGAGCAATCTTAAATTACCCTAAAGTACAAAGACTCTCAAAAGGGAGCATTTGAATTGTTGTTGTATTTTGTTGTTTGATGTTGTAAATAATTTGCTTGTATTTCCTGTCTCACACTGTTCTTCTAAAAATAGCTGAAATTGCTTGCAGTTTGCTCAGTGCAGCTCCATGATGGAATAGCCTGGTTTTTTGTTACTTCCTCTCAGCTACTCTGCCCCTCCCGTAGCCTGAATCTCTCCCTCATGGCCTCCCAAACAGATGTTCAGTGACTTAGACTTTGCTGAGAGATGGTCTTTTATAACTTCAGGAAGCTGATTTAAAAAAAAATAACAAACCAGCAACCACCAAAGCAAACAACTCCCCCACTCAAACCCTCCACAGCTGAACAAAACCTAAGAACCTACCAAGAATTGCACAAGCCACAGTCTAAATGAAGGTTAATTCAGAGGCATAGAACAACCTGTAGTGAGTCCTTGCAGTACTGAAACTCATAGGAAAAGCTTTCAGTCTCTATCAAATGCAGCTGGGAAGTTGCATGAGATGTGTCTTGATACAAAGTACTGTCTTCAAAACACAAAGTGAAATAAAAAATAATATACGTGGCACCAAGTTTTACATTGTATCAACACAGATAAAGAGACAGTTTAGTTAATTCATCAGTTCTGCAGAAATGTGAAAAAAAGACACATCAAAGAAACTAAGAATGCTAACCCCAGAATGCCACAGGAAAACTGAATTCAAATGTAAACTCCTTGATAACAACTTTTTCCTGGCAGTATCCTACTTTAAAATAATCTCTTCCAAGTGTCCTTTTACACAGAATAGCTTCAGTCTTGTTAAAAAGCAGCTGGACTGTACATTTTTTTATGTTGTGGGATTAAGTTACTATTCTAAGGGAATCTTTAGAGAAACCTGATGCTTGCTGTTGACCACAATATTGGCAAGTAGCACGCAACCGGTTATATTAATGAGTTGAGAATTATGCTTCTCCTCTTGTACAAACTGAGATCTTAATTTTGCGAGCAGCTCACATGGAACTTGCTTTATAGGCATCTTTCCTCTCAGCCCTGAGATTTGATTAACAGCCCTTGTGCTGAGAGCACTTAAGTACTTAAGATCATGACAAGATCTTTTGAGCCTTCTGAGTGTTCGTTCTTCTTACAAGAAAAGTAGGACTGTCAGCCTGCAGCTTCTCATCGCTCTCCAATGAAATACCTTCAGCTGCTTCTGCTGCACACAAAAATATAGAGCAAGATATTTGAACAGTTTATTGGACCTTCAAGGCTGCAAAAGGAAGACTGGAATGTCTGATCACACGCATATAGGAAAAAAGGGAATTTGGCTACTAGCCATTCTGAGTGATAGGTCTGAGTCTGTTCACTACCCAGGCTGCGGCTGATTAGGCTTTGATATTGTTACGGCTGACAGAAATGTCTGTTGTTTGCTTTGTCAGAACAGGTTCCAGGCTGGAGGAAGATCTCTCTTGTGTGAAGGTTCCTAACTGGTATGGAATAAGTTTAATCACGTGAGGGGAAAATGGTGGTAGTATAATAGTATGGCACTGGGTGTGCTAGTGAAGTGGATCGTGTAGAAGGGATTTTAACAGATGCCAAATGTTCCTATCACTAGGCTGTGAAGCGAGATGTCAGCTGGTGCTGGTCTTCAGTTTCATGCCAAAAGATTTGGGATTGTTGCTGCTTCCACAAAGCCAAGAGGGTTTCCATGTGATTCTTTCGTCTAAAAAGTTGTAATTAACATAGTGTACTTCATCTCCTTTGATGGTTAGTCACTGAAGCAACACTAGCTGTGGTACCAGGCTCAAGGGTTATTGCTAATGTCCAGGTCATCAGTATTGTTTTGTTGACGTAGTGCTTTTCCTGAGTCTTCTAACGTGATGACCATTTCACGTGGAAAGAGCCTGGCAGGCAAGGGTTTTTAGATTAAGAACAGGTCATCTAAAAATCTCATTTTCCAGATCATCAAAATCGGTTCACAGATGGCTATTGTTGACCTGGTTTAGAAATCTAATGCAATCTGTCTCTCCATGACAGCAAAGTTGTGTGTATGTGTGTGTACATGAATGCCTATGGTTAAAGCAAAGAGAGAGATTGTTGGGAAAGTAGTGTTTCTAGCCACATCTGTTTTAAAAGAAATAAAATTTTTTTAATATATCAGTTTTATTAGATATTTATGAATTTCATGTGTTTTTCTTATTTACAGACTGTGTGAACTATATACAGACCTGGAGGGAAGGGAAAGTTTTTGACACTTGGTGTATATTGCCTAGAAAGTATTTATTATTTTTAGTTTACTACAAAAGTGCAAAAGAACACTAAGCTACTTACATAACTTTATAGCTGCATGCTGGGTACACCGATTCTTGGAACTTCCACTTTTATAATTTATTTTTATTGCTATTTCCTGTTTGAAAAGGCAAAACTGAATGGAAACTTTCCTTTCTGAGAAGTACACATAGTATATCTGCATAGAGGAATTATATACAAATGCAACCGTATATTCTCCTTTCAAACGTTACATTAATGTCATATAATTATCACGTTGGCTGTTCAGTAACAAAATTGGTTTCTAATGTGAATGGCAGGGTTTTTTTAACTGACCATTTTAATATTAAAGGGGATTATTTTCTCAATATATACCTCCTGAGGTATTGCAGTCATATCCCTCCCCTTATCCCCACCTCACTTACAAAAAAGATGATCTTTCCTTTGCAAGAAAATGAACCACTTTGTCAACATTCCACATTATTGCAACTGTTTACGCTCCAGTTTAAATTCATGCATAGGCACAGAATTCTAGGTATTTCTACATTTTTTACTTGACGCTGAGTGATATGTGTCTGTTAAGTAAAATTAAATATTAATTAGAAACTTGCTGGTACCTTTATATTTTACATATAATCTGGATTTTGTGCTTGAGGAGGTTTTCAAGCATAAATTGTGATAGAGAAACAGACCTCTGTGTGTACACACATTTTCCTTTTTCTGTTTTTGCTTGATCTGTGAATGTTGAAGCAATAATTCTTTTCAGAAGACAGAGAACTTGAAAGGAGTGCTTGAGATAATTTTTCCAGATTTTTAGCACCTCTATTGAGATAGAGAGCTTAAAGGAGAACAGGAGAAGCTCTTCATTCTTGACATATGTCACTGTTCTGGTTTTGTTCTTGACATGCTTCTCTACAAGCTTCTTTGGAGAGCATTTTCCTGAATAGGGCAGAAACAGAGTGGATTGTTGTTGGTTTGGGTACACAGCCCTTTTCAGATTTTCGGTATTTTGTTTCCGTACTCAAGTCTCTCAGTATGGTCCCTGAAGACAAATGCTGTGGCGTTGAAAGCTCAGCTGCTTTTATTGGATTTATTTTTTAGAGGTAGGTCTTTCTTTGCCTTTTTGTTTTCTGAAGTAGTTTGGGAAAAGGGTCTCTCATGGCATCTTGATAAAATCAAATATGTTGCTGCTAGGAAACAGGAAGCTAAATTGGTTGATGCACTACAAAGTCTTTGTTAGTGCATTCAGGTTGGTAGATGTCTGCTGGTGACCCAATACTTAGCAGCACAAGAGCAGGAAATTTTGTTCCAAAAGGTAGAAATAATACCTCTCATGCATTCTCTGCTTTTCAGAAAGTTGCATTTGGGGAAATACGTCAAAAGCAAAGCTGGCAAAGTGGCAAGTATCTGAATTCAATTAAAAATGCTAGAAGCTTCAAAAAATTTTTAGTGGCAAAACCTTAAGGAAATGTATGTATATTGGCTTATTCCTAAAAGCATCTTCAAAGTTTTTTCCCTTCTTACCAGTTATGCTCCCAAGCATCTAAGCAGTGCTCTTCCCTGCTGTATATGCAGGAGAGCCCTTTTTTCTTGCGTCCCTTTTATTGCCACTGTTTTATCCGTGCAGGAATATGCAACATTAGAAAGAACGAGGAAGATGAATATGATTTTGAGTTTTTCCTTCCTCTTTTTCTAGCTTGTTGCATTCTCTGTGCTCAAGCTAAGCTATCTGTGCTGCCATGGTAGTCTATTTTTGAGCTGTAGTAACCCAGTATTTATGGGGAGAAGATAGCAAGCCAGTGACGTATTCAGAATTGTATAGTCTATTTTTTAAGACTTGTCCAAAATGCCTAATGTTAACTTTTCCATAGCTGAAATCAGCTTTGCTAGATTTAAGTACTTAGTGCTAAATTGAGTTTGTCACACAGTTAAATTAGGACTCATGTATATTAGAAGTGCAGGGATAGAGAGAAAAGCTATTACCAACTTGAACAGATTATTCTGCTACTGTGTCTCCAAATGAAGCCTTATGCTCCAAAACAAAGTGCTTGTGTATTCTAAATTGTCAGGGTCTTAGACGTCCTAAGAATGTTTAACGTTTCTTCTTAGTGGAAGGGGAAAACTGAAGGTTTTAAAAGCGAGTGTATTGACCTTTCATCTGCAACCCCTTTTTAAGTTCTCTAGCATATAGGTACTTCACAAATATGGAGAGTGGGGGGAAAAAAGCAGACTTGGCTTTTGAAAATACAATTGATGAAGATGCTTCTTATGCACAGATAGGTTAAGTGATTGAATTCTTGCTCAAAATAACTGAGCGCATCAGCTTTAGTTGTTGAGAAAATGGAAATAGTGCATGACTGTATCATATATTCTGGGTTTTCTTTTTTTGCATTTCAGTAGTAGCAGAACCAGAAAAATACAGATCAAGTTCAACCTCATTGTAGATGGCAAAACAATGCCACAGAGGGAACTTTTTTGTCTTAGAGGAATCTAAAGAGCAACTGAAGCTCAAACAGAGTCTATTTGTTGACATAAAATGTCTGGCTGGAGAGTTGAGTCTTTAGCTATGCTTAAAAGCTTGACAAATTTTTCTTTCTCAACTGCTCAGTGCTGGAGGAATCTAAACAGCCATTGGCTGCTGCCAGTGTCAGGAAGAAACAGTATTTTTTTTTTTTTGTGTAAGCTCCTACTCAAGTCAGTAACATGATTAATATATCGTGTTGGTCAATTAATCCCTTGTTCTAGCCTCAGTGGTTTTTCGGGGTCTTTTTCTAGTTTGAAGAAAGAAATTACTGTAAAACGTCTTTCCCCTCTATCTTCCCTCTGTGCCTCACTTTGCAACATTGTGATGGTGGTGAACTTTAATTTGCTGTACAGACTGTGCAGTCAGTCTTTTTCTGGTGGTGCTAAATGGTGTCTTCCTTCACATTGCCTTTAGGTTTCAATATTATGGGCTTCTCTGTGCTAAGTCTTTTAACAAAGAGGAAAATTGGGTTTTCAAAATACAGTTCTTACAGAGTGCTCTGACATAACCTTTTAGCACTTAAGTGAATATTATGCACATCAAAAAAATGGAAATCAAGATAACAAAATCTGGATTTGTTTTCATGCATGTGCATTCATCTTGAAGTAGGAAGTGGAAAAGTGCAGAAAAAGGGAAGACGTTATTTTTTTGGGTGTAACTTTGAACTTGAAAAGTTTTGTCCTTTTCTCTTGGGAGAACTGTGAGAATAGTGTGCCAGCCCCAGAGGAAGACTTCCTTATTGTTCTGCTATTGAAATGCTTCCTGTTGACACCTGTTGGGAAACTTTACCCAGTTATCCAGAAAAGAGAGTGGTTTCCTGTGACTTCAGGGTGAGAAAAACTTTAGAGAAATTTGATTGCTTGGGGAGAGCAGACAAACCTTGAGACCTCAGTCTGTGTGAGAGTAGTGCATTTGATTTGTAAGTTGCCTGAACTGAGACTAAGAAGAGTAAAACTTTAAGGATTATTATGGCAGGATGGACTTGAGTGCAGACTGAGCAAGCCATCAGTAATCCTCAGTATATTTTTGTCTAGAGCTGTTGCAGTTAAACTGTTGTTAACGCTTCAGCTTAGTTGAAAACCACATTGGGCGTGCCAACAGATGTTCCAGTCACACCTTTGAATTACAGTGGAGACAGCTTTTTTTAATGCAATGTCTCACAACTCTGAAGCAAGTGGGAAGAATGCTATCAATTTGTATCAGCTGAGCTGAGAGAAGAAAATTATTTAGAAGAACTCTGAAGTGAGGTGTTACTGTCTGAAGCAATAGGTTAAAATCCTTTTCCAGGGCCTCTTTCTTTGTGCTCCATGGTTAGCTTTAGAAAATGTGTGCATGTACGGTCACCCATACACAAGGCATTTGTGAGAAGTGTGGATGTGTGATGGTTCCAAGGGTATGACATGAGTCAGTAAGCAAAAGCGTGTGAACAGAGTGCTAGAAAGAGATCACAGGCAGGAAGACATGGAGTCCTGTGTCACTTTGTGCTTTTCCTTTAAAGGCTGAGGATGCAGACTGGCTGAGTCTTTCCTTGCTATACATCTTCAGTATTTACATGCATCAGATTGCTGTTAAACAAATCTGCAGAAAGAGCGAGCTATCTCTTTACTGAAGACAGGGTTGAAAAAAGCAAGGTAATTCTCGTAATAGTATAAAGCTATTTGGGAGCTGGAGACTAGGAAAGCATGTGTCTGTCTAGTAAACTGCACTTAAGCAGAGCTGCAGACATCCAATAAAAAGTTACATTTGTTACCCTCATTTAGAGTTTCCTTCTGTACTGGCAAAGAAGCCTGTGTTCCCTTGGTCTGTGCATTTTTAGTTTTAGTTTAATTCCTTGTATTTTTACCAGGAGAGAATGATTTGGTTCCCAAAGTATGTGCTAATAATCTCCAGGTACTGCAAGAGTGACAGTAAAATAAGACCTCATGCATTCTAGACTTAGATTTAGTTTTGAGTTTTGTCTGTAGAATTAAACCACTCATGCACATAGTAATAAGGTCCTTTAGCAAAACTATGAGGGGCATTGCCCAGTTTCCTGTCTTAAGAGTTTTGATTTTATCAGTCAGCCAAAGAAATTTAGTGTTCAGCTTTGGTTATTAATGGGTATGTAGAGGGGGAAAACAGTGGTTTTATTCTTGTTTCATACTCTTGTTTTTTGTATTCTCTTGGTTACCCTTAGTTCCTCAATCCTGTGTCTTTTGTTGTTGTTAAATACAGGGTACATACTTAGTTCTTGCTGCAGTTCTGAAATAGATGTTTATTATGAAGAATATTCATGACTTACATGGTACCTTTGTGCAAGGACCTTAGGCAGCTTCACAAAGTGCTAGTTATCCTATCAGAGTGCTTTGAAGTCCAGCTTGTGATCTAAGGCTGCTGGCTGTAACTAAAGTGACTGTTCTCCATCTCCTCGTCTGGGGAGAGTGGTGGAGCTGGGGGTCACTCCTCGTTTGCTGTGTTCTGGTCATGTCATTAGGATAAAATCAGTGGGCTGTATAGAAAAGCTTAATTACCATGTTTTGTGGTGTTCCTGGTGCCTTATGGCAACACTGATCAAAACCTGGACACAAGCATGGAAGGAGAAAGCAAGAAGTATGTATCCAAATGGATATGAATAAATTGGATGCAACAGATGGTTGAGTTGTTGCTGGCTACTGCTGAGCTCTAAATGCAGTGAGTGTCAGGAGCTGCTGCCTTGGAAACAGAGTACTGCTACAAAGTTTAATAGGGACTATCACATTTGAGAAGGAAAATACAACATAATACTTCCTTTAGCCATGTTGCTGACACTGTGTTAGTTGACAGATGACTAATGTATGGATAACTTTTCAGTATGTAATCTTTCTGGCTTTTTTCTTTCTTGTCTTTAGGCGAAGCTAAAAATCTTCCCACATATCCGGGGCCAAACAAGATGCGGGATTGCTACTGTACTGTAAACCTGGACCAGGAGGAGGTTTTCAGGACCAAAATAGTGGAGAAGTCATTATGGTAACAAATACATGTATAAATGTTCTGTTAACTCTTCTTATTCTCTGCTTACTGTGTTTATGTAATGTTCCAAAGATACTTTCTTGAGGGGAGGAGAGAGGGTGAATATGATTCTTTTTCCACTTTTAGGAACATTTCTGGTAGAACTAGTAATGTCATGATTCCTACCTCTATTGAAGGGAAACTGTCTTCACCAAGGCAACCCATATTAATTCTTTTCCAAACAATATACAACCAGTGCTCCTTTCTTTCTGCAATATTTGTTTTGAACTTCCCTAAGCTTCTAAAATTTCAACTTAGAAGGAGCACTGAATTCCATTTTGCATCTGTCTATGCTTAAAATTTTGCATTGGTCTGTCTATACTAATGGGGAGAGTTAGGGGTTTTTATTTTTTTTTCCTGTCATGAGCCTGCAACTGAAAGGAGAGGTTTTGAACATAAGATGCCTGTCTTATTATCTTGGACCTTTCCTGTGAGATTGCAGAAGTCAAATGTTGAATGAAACAGAATGAGAAGCATGTAGTAAAAGTTAAAACAATTTTTCCTGTAAACCAATGTTAAAATTAATATTTAAGTATATAATTTTTAATATATATTTTAAAAGATATGTATTCTGGTAAGCAAGGGGTTTTTTTGAGTGGAGGGGAAAGTAACAGCAAGGAACAATCAAGTTTATAACTTTTCTCTTAAGAGATAAGTCACTCTTTTTCCAATTTGAGTAATAAGTTAGGAATTTGTTATTTGTCTTGTTATTGCAAATAATTTACTTCAGGAAGTAGCTCTAGACCTCACTGCCAAGCCCTCAGAAGTACCTGACACATTCAAGAATGTGAGTGGGCTTTATTTTCCTAAGTCTCCTTAATTGTTCTTTCACATAAATGTTTGTCATCTTTAAGCCTTTATCCCTCATCTTATGTTCTGATATGGTGCACTGGGGTCTGTAAGGAAGATTTTTGTTTCTTGAGGAATTTAAATTGGCTAAACATAGTGTTTTGGACTGATGATGCTAACATTTTCCTGTTTGTAGGATACTGTATTACTAAAAAGCAAAAGCTGGTCTTTATGCCTTCTTCCTCACCCCATAGCTGGTATGTAGTATCCCTAAATCTATTGCCCTTGAACCAATCGTTTCTCTAAAGGTGATTTTGTAACTCATAAATTCATTCTTGTGTGGCTTTTTTCTGGATGATCATTCACGAGGAAATGGAGGGTGGGAAGTGAGGATGTGTGAGAATAGTTGATTTCATTTCCTTGAACTAATCCAAGCATTTTTCTGTTGAAAAAATAAACTCTTGGTAGGAGAAATAAACAACAAGTGTCATTCTTTCAGTGGGAAAAATTCCATCTATTTTTATATATAATTATCTGGAGAGGTACACTGAGGCTGTACAGAACTTGAAGGTTTCTGTGGAGCTAAGTTCTTTTTGTTAATTGAGGTGAATCCAGAGGAGAGCAGCACGGTCATCAGAGGCCTGGAAAACATAACTGATGAGGAAAAGTTAAAAGACTGAAATTGTTTAGCCTGGAGAAGAGGGATGAGAGTGGACATAAGTATATAAATAAAAAAATTAAACAAAAAAACCCAAACAAACGACCCCCCCACCAAAAAAAAGGGCGAGGGAACTGATCTGTCTGTCCAGTATGGATATTACAAGTAATAATGAACTCAAATTTCAGTGGGGAAGTAAGTTGAGGTTAAGGCTTATTGTGAAGAAAAATCTTTGTTGTTAAAGATCCTGAAGTGGTGGAGTAGGTTGCCTTGGGTTTTCTGTATTTATTGGTGATGGCTTTTAATAGATTCTGTATAATCAGTTCCAACTAAATAATGAGGATCTTCCAGCTTTGAAGCAGTGGTGAACCAAATGACCTCTCAAAATCCCATTATGGACCTATTTTCGTTGATCTAAGGGTTGACTAAACGTCATCTCCTTGGTCACCCTTTCTTCTCCTGGTGAATTCAGTCTTCACTGGGAGTCTGCTTTCCCCCTGTTGAAGCTTCTATTTTCAAATACTATTTTTGGGAAACTTGCTTCTTTACAGTCTCTGAATATCCACTTGTAAATACTGATATAAACTCAGTTTTGCATTCAGCCATATAAGTGTTTCTCTATTTGTTTTTCTGTTGCATAAAACAAAAGCAGACAAAAATCCCAAATATGCCTGGGGTGTCTTCCCGATATGTGCATAGGAATTGCTCTTACCTAGTGAGGCACACTCAAACAGCTACTTTTTCTTTCATGACTCTACTTATATCTGTGAAAATAAGTGCATACATAGACTTCCAGAAGATGTTTTTCTGATGATTTCAGACCCTATTGCAGTCGCCTATTGTTTTTTGTAGGATTCTGAGATGAGTGCGTAGCTGAGGAGCCAGGAACGCTGTTACATTCTTTAATGCTTGTTTGCAAATAAATTCAACCCATGGAGTGAATTACTGGGCAGGTGAGGCTTATGTGCCCTAAGGCCAGTGTAATTAACATGCAGCAGAGAAATACCTGTTCTCAGGGTGCTTCTTTGCCGGGCACTTGCCAATCTAATAGTGGATCATGTGCTGGGCCCCTTTTTCTGGGATATCACTGCGGTGCTAAGAGCTTCACATCCCTGTTCCCAATGCTTGACTAAAATAATTGAATCCTTCCTGTGGCTGGCATGGAAGTGGGGGACACAGCTTGACACAGTTCTTCCTTACAGTTTGAAGGGGAGAACAACTGACTCTAATCTGTTATTCCTGCCTATTTTCTACTTCCTATCACTTCGTGGCTGCCACAGGGCTGGCTTGCTATAAAGTTTTAAGAATTGCCTGTTGCTCCTTCTGATAACTTCCCTGTCTTCCAATAAGCTCAAAAAATTATTTTCGTGTAGTCTATGGAAAATAAGTTGCTTTGTGTGAAAATCTGAATTACATTTGCTGCCCTAGCACTATTGGTTCTGGAACAATGTCTTCTCATTCAGATTTGTCCTGAAGAAACCTATCTTTTTCAGCATTTCAGCGTGAAATAATTTTTTCATCTGCATGGAAAGGCTTGTAATTAAAGTAACACTGAAACACTGTCTTGTGCATTAGGGATTTCAAGGAGTGCTAGCCTTTTTTTTTTTTCCCCTTTCTTTTGTTTTTACTCAGTTGAGCTTCATTAGTCTTCTATTAAGCATTCCAGAAATGTATATTTTTCCATGAAGGCCTTTTCCTGGTGTAAAGCTTAAGCAGAACTGGCAAATGGGGAAAAAAGCAGCAGTTATCTCTTCTTCCCAGAGGGACCTGGATGAATGTCCAATTCTGGCTTGCTTGGAATATCTGTGACTGAGCCTTAAGACTCTGATTCATCATCTCCTATGTTTTTACTGGGACAGTGTAAGAAGTTGCCTCCCTGAGCTCTACCCTAATCTTCTGCACCAGATTTTCTTCTTTTATTAGACTGTGGCAGAGGCATGAGAAGACAGTTGGGAGCAGTAACCTTTTAAATCAGCAATGCATGAATCATTCAGAACTCAAAAGAACAGAACCAGCACATCCTGTTGTCCAGTGAAGTGCCTTTACAAGTGTTCTGAAGAGAATCTCTGTAAGCCTGATGCTCTTTATTTAAGTTTGCCTCTCAATAACTTAAAGCAACCAGCATGGTGAATCTTACCTCCTTTATTCAGCAGTCAGGTGGGACTCATAAGTTACAATATGGAATTTAAGTCATTCCTGTCATCCAGCCTCTGTTAGCTGCTGTTGAAATGGATAGTAGCACTGCTGCCTTGTGCTGGAGGATTTTGAGGGCTGCCATAATAACTTGGTATTGTCTGACTGAAATAAGTCAGTCAGTTACCACATAGGCAGACCTTGCTATGAAACCACAGAGCAATATGAAAGTACTGCTTCTATGGGGCAGTTCCAAGTCATCCCTCTTCTCTGGTGATCTTTGGACAAGCATAGTGAACATGTGGGTTGGTCAGAGCAAGCAATCCAGGTTCTTAAGAAGAGAATCTTGAAATCTTCAAGCAGCACTGTTTTCATAAACTGCTTGGCACAAGCTTTCATTAAATTCTAAAAAGGTCACATGCAAGTCATAAGATATGAGGGAGAGGTCAGTTAAAGCCAGGATTCAATATGCCTCTCTGTTTTTTATTTGTCATTCAATATTTATATTACCATCATCCACAGAGGCACTGAGTAGAGTTGGATCCATTCCATATAACCTAGCAAAGATGTACGTGAAGGAACTCTTGTATTTTATGTCCTAAGGAACACGTGATAATCACTGTGTTTGTTTTAATGGACAGATCTAAAACTTTTCTTTAGCTGCAAGTAGACAACCTAACAGTAATTTTACCTAATAATTTCCTTTGCTGAATCTGTTACTTATCTTCCCCCATTAGTAACTTCCCTTACTTCAGGCTTCACCATCCAGGAGTGTTTCCTAGCTACAGATCATTAGATCATTCCCGAGGTTGAACTTTCGTGGCCTGTTGGTGTTAAGACTGACTTTGCCTTTGCTGTTTGCATCAAATGTGTCCATTCACTTAAAGGGCAGTGTCAGCTGCAACAGGAAATCAAGGCAGCTTCTCAAATCACAGGTGAAGAATGGAAGGAATGTGACATCTCTAAATTTGTTTCAAGGATATGAATAAAGGCAAAAACTGTCCTATGCTAAGAATCAAATGGCTGACAGTGTGTGCTTTAGAGAGATGAGCCAAGTATCTTGAGTCTGTGATTATTGAGTTCACCACTATTTCACTGAGGAATTTTTCACGTGCTAAACATAGTGATCAAAGCCTGAATGAAATAGTAAATGAAGCCAGAGGCACTTTCCCCACCCCCAGTCTTTTTTTTTTTTTTTTTTTGAGCTAGTCTCCAGTGAATGTAACAGTGAGAACTTCAAGTCTGCAGTGTGCTTGTGAGTGTATAGTGAAATGTGCCGTTAATTCATAGTTAAAGCTGTGTTCTTTTAACAAGTGGTTGCTCTGTTTTAGAATTAGATCGGGTAACAATTCAACCAGTAGCTCTCAAAATGTTCTCTAAGTAATTCTACTGCCATATTTAATGTTGTTATTTTCTAATTCTAGCCTTGCTTAAACCCTTTTTTCCCCTGTGTTTGGCGTTCGTGGCTGCATAGCTTCTCGTGCTCAGATAACATCTTGGATGCAGGCCACTTCTCAAATTTTAAACACGAAGTTGTTTCCCTTAGTTGGAGCGCTGCCAAAATTAGCTGTTGCATCTGAGTTAGGGGCCATTAGCTGCTTCTACATTCTTACACTGCCAGCTCACCTCCTTGAAATAACAACTTTCCCCAGATCAGTGGCCTTAAGCAAAGAGGCCTTGAGGTGGTAGCGTGTTCTGCAGCTTCTCTTCTGCTGCTCCTGGGGTCTGCCACCTTCTGCACTCGACTGCATCTAACTGTGTTTTGAATTTCTAACTATAAACTTCAGTTCTGAAACAATTCAAACCTTTAAGGGAAAGATTTGAGATGGGTATGGGTACAACTTCAGCCTGGTCAGAGATATTATTGAAGCCAAGGACTGCATGATTGTATAGAGAAGTAATATAGCTGGGAAGGGTGCCAGTAAGGGAAGCAAGACTTAATGGAAGGAGGAGAATGAAGTGAACCTTGAGACTCAAGACAGGGTTTATGAATGAAAGCATTTATCCACACGAAAAGCCACCCATATGAGTAGCAATTGTTGGTGTTATAGACTGCTTTGAGTGATGAGGGGAAAAAAAGTCAATGCAGCTGTAATGTGACTTCTACTGTTTGTGTGTGTCGTCTTACAGAATATTTTGGGAGGTGACCATGGTCCAAATGGCTGCTGCTTCAATTCATCTTAATCCTTGTAAGCCTCATTGAGCCAAACCAGCAACTGTCAAGTGAGGTTGATAACTATAGCTCATGTGTCTGTCTGTCTTTTCTGAGCATAGGCTTGAGAAAATACACACTGCTTTATTTTTTTCTCTGTGCCGTAGGGCTGGTTGTGGCTGTAACACAGCACTGTTCATTGGGGTGCCTCTGCCCAGTGACATGAGAAAAAATTTGCTAAGGCTTGGTGGGTGTCTGGAACCAGCCAGCACTCTTTAACAGTGGGCATAAGTGATATATTTGGATTTAGATGTTGCCTCCTGTGCCATATGCTTCCTGCTGCATGTCCCCAGCCAAATCTGGGCTTCAAATATAATATTAGTTATTTTTAATAAATTGTGTAAGGAAGCTACTATGACGCTTGCGAACTTTGGCTCTTACAGAGCCTGTCTTGTGTGCCTGTTGTCTTCTAGTTCTGTGTCTAGTAGGAGAACTGAAGTGCGTTCAGATTTTATTTGGCTTGCTGTATCTGCTTTGAATAAACCTTCTCTTCTCTACCCCACCCCAATTCTTTTACAAACCCTGCAAAGCATAGCATAAGAAGTATTAGCCAAGTAGTAGGAAAAGCTTAGTAGTAGAAACAAACAAGTGTGCTCCTTTGTACAGACTGCTTTTGCTTCCCGCTCACATGGTGATGTGAACCCTGGCGTTCAGTTCATGCAGCAGGATGAATCCAGTATTTCTAAACCTTTTAAAATAGTCAGAGGATGTGGAGTTGTCTGTGGCATGTTAATAGTCCTTACTTTCAATCACAAAAGCAGTTTAGAAAAAAAAAAATCCATACACAAAGAATTCTGGTTTGAGGGGTTTCATTATTATTCATCATGCAACTCTTTCACTTCATCCACTGAACTGCTGGTGCCAAAATAAAAACAAAACTGCTCTAGCAAAACCTAAGCATTGAGAAACAAGCATGAGGTTTTGCAACACAGCCTGAAACTAAAGGAATGTTTTTACACTGACATTTTTTACGAAGTTTCTTCCTCTCTGTCAATAGCATTTGTGATTATTTCAGTAGGTATCTGAAGTAACGGAATTAAATTGCAACTACACTGCTGGAATTTAGTAAGACATATAAATGTGAACAATTTTTGAACCCTTTAGAGAGGAAGAAGCTCCCATTCATCATGTTTGAAGTAAGGATTTTCTTCCTTATTTGCTTTCATTCCACGTGATCTACACAGTAATTTTTGTTTCTCTTATCCTTCCCTGTTTCCTTCTGAAAATTGCCAAAACACACATTAGAAGAGATGCAAAAACAGATACCTTGAAATGAGACTGGTTTGAAGCCGTATGTAAGTGAAAAAATACCTAGCGGGATCGTTTTGGGTTTTGTTTTCTTGGCATTCAGAATAAGCAAGCTTTTGGTGAGGGGAGAGTATGCCTGAAGATTCAAATCCATTGCACTATTTATGTGTCTACTTGACTTTATATTCTGTGTGTGTCTCTTCTGTACTGAGAGCTGTGGAAGCATTCTAGGGAAGGTGTCCTGAGCAGGGATTGGTTGTCTATGTGTTAGTGGTAGAGGCTGTATAAAAGCTGTGCAGTAAGAGAGCCTTGTGCTTCTTGTGGAAAAAGGACTACTGAGGTAGGCTTTCCTCCTTCAGAGCGTATTAAGGTGATGGGCCTGTACTGAAAAAGAAATGAGATAGGTTTGTAAGTGAGGGTATGTGGAATAGAAGGCTACAAAGTCAGACCCTTGTGTGCCTGAAAGCTTGGAACAAGGATTTAAAAATTGATACAGGTCTTTCTCCATTTCTAATCTCATCAGTAAAACAAGAGACTGATTTAGGAACAAACCCTATTTTGTAACTAAAGAGTAGCTGATACCTGCACTGCTGCTCTTGTTGCAGCAGAAATTAGTAAAGCTGTTCTAAACTTAGTAGTCTTTATTGAAGAAACTGGTTCTGAAAATGCAGTTATACTCAGCTTGGAAGGAGATTAATTGCAGTGGAGGTCCTCTGTTTCTGGCCTTGCAAGTTCCTGCTCTCAGCAGTTACGTCCCATCATTTGTTTGAAGTCCATAAGGTAACACTGGGCTTGTCCATGTCCTTCCCTTTTGATCATATTGATGTGCAGCCTACTCTGCAAGGTTGGGGAGGAGGCCCTCATTATGTGTCCTCCTCTATGAATGATTAAAATTTCTCCTCAGTATAGGACTGGTTGAACTGCAAGGAAAGTTTAACTCAAAACCTGTGAGTTAAATCTGAACTCACTAGGTTCTGAAAGATTTCCGAGTTTTCAGCCGGGCTATTTCCAGTATTTGTTTTGGAGGATGTTGTCAGACTCCTGAGGGCTGTGTAGGCAGATGCTGCTGCTTTTTATTAATTGCTATGTCAAAATAAAAGTACTCACTGAATCCCCATCAGACTAATTCTGGCTTTTGGGAGAGAGGAGACTCTGAGGGAGGGATTTAGCTGTTCTTTTGGAAAAACTGTTCTGGAGCCCTGGGGCTCTTGTTCAAGATAAGTTAGCTTGGGAAATAAATCATGGGGTTTGACTGCTTCGACCTCTTGCTCTTCAGGTCTGGATGGGAGACAAAGCGAGTACTGTTCTGAAGAGATACACATTTAAGTGGAATCTGGAAGCATTTGTGTGGTTGCTTTTGATTCCTTCAGAAAGAAGTTACTGTTTCTGCAGAGCTACACAAGATTGGGGTGGGGGCATATCAGATTTATTTTGATATGTATCCTTACAGTTAAAACTGCTGGCTAATTACCCGGTGCAGAGTGAGTATGCTTGTGTTGGAAATCCGCTTGCTTAAATTAATTAAGAACCAGTGCACCTCAGGGGTGTTACCTCAGTGATGAGAGGTTGTGAATCTGCAAGGGGTTCAAGATCTCGAAGAGGGAAAGCCAAGAGCAGAACAAAGCTTCTCTTCTGTTGACAGTGGCTCAGACTGCACTGCTTAGACTAATAAGCCTTGTGCCTAGAAGAGTGACCTGATATGGTCCCTGCATGACTAAGCCTTCATAGTGTTTCTTCTGTTAATTAGTCTTTTTCTGATACCAGGGTTGGGCTGGGTACCTCCTGTTGTTCACTCTGCTTTTGTGACTCTTGTGTTCGTTTTGCTGTGGTGTTGTCTTAGTTGACTTCTGCATCTAGTCACTACCAGTGACAAACGTAATTAGGGGACTTGCCTAAGGTCTCACTTGCTGTCTCTTCCCTGCTCTTCTTCCCAGAGTCAGCTGAGCTAAATTAAAGTATGCTCAGTATAAGTCACTTGTATTTATATTGCCTTTAGACTTGCAGTATACTCAAGCTTCTCTTGTATTCTTGATAGAGGATTGTATATGTATAATCCACAGTTCATTGAGTATTTTTTCATTCTAAGGTCATTAGTGAGTAAATTCATCTGTCATGTTCTTCCAGCAGACAGGACAATTTTATGGCTGAACAGACTATTAAAGCTCAGGATGATGGAAATGTTTTGCATGTATAATGCACTCGATATTTGGGCAATATTTATGCATTTGTGTAGCCCCCTTGGGTTAAGCCTGTGCGTGAAAACTTGCACCAAGTGATGTGCACAGAATGAGGCCCTTGGGGCTGCCTGCATGGCTTCTGGGACAGTCTGGTAGGAGCTGCTTATACTGAAGATTTAAGGTATTTTGTGCCTGAAGTGGTGGTTGCTAAAGTCTTGATTCCAAATAAAACCTGTCAGAGTGGAATGGGTAAAGAGGATGTAAAAAGGAATGCTGAACAGGACAGGGCAGTTGGGACAAACAGTCAAACCAGCTGCCATTTCCAGCTGTTACATTTTCTTCCCCTGCCTTCACAGTAGGGATGACTGAGTGGGCCTCACATTGTTTTTCATAAGTTATGGATGGATGCATTTATTTCAAGGAATGGGAAAGTGTTTTGGTGGTGGAAGTTTAACCTGTGGGTATGCCTTGGGCTTTGTTGTTTATCCAATATATGTTCTTCCATGTGGCTGGAAGAGCAGTGACTTAAATAATGTTCTCTTTGAATACTGAATGATGTCTCTGAACTTACTGTATTCTCTTCCAACAAAGACTGCTTGGCTAATCTTCAGTGCCTGTGTGTTTTCAGGGAGACTTGTCAGATAGTTCTTGAGGGAATGTGGTAATTCTGGGGAAGTGTATTTTTACTGTAGGTGGAAATGCAAGCAAAATCCTGAAAGAAGCTAGGGGAATTACCTTTCCTGACAAAATTCTGAAAAATTTAAAGTTAATCTATGGAACTAATAATAATAATAATAGTGATAATAATTTTTGCAAATCTAATTTTCTGACATAAAAAGCCTTTAATAATCGTTACAGCTACAGCACAATTCTATCTTATTTTTGAACTTAACCAAGATAATAAGGATGCCTGTGTTTAAGATGGGAAGAAATAACTTGCTGGCTTTTGGCCTGTTGGAGTTAAGTTTATTTTTAAGCCTACATCTGCAATGCTTGCTGTATTTGTCCATGTGACTCAAATTGCATTTACTCATTTAGATCTACTGAAGCATGAGTGACTTGAAATGAAAGGTCTGTTAAAATGGTAGACCTGTCAATGAATAAATAATGTTGATACATGCATATAGTTCTGAGGAGTAAATCCTTAACCATATAATTGAATGGAGAGAAACTGGAAGGGTTGCTGTCAAGGTGTCTGAGTTACTTTTTTCCCCCCATTTAAATTGGTAGGACACAAAGAAAGCCCCTTACATCCCTAAAGAGCTTTTCATGCTGAGATAGTATTCATTTTTTAAAAAAAATCAGGTCTTACTGTAAAGAAACTTACTCTATACAATTCTACTGTGCAAAAATAGGTATTCAGTGCTATGAGGTAACAAGCATGGTGACAACTCCAAGACTTAGTTACCATCAGTTGACTGAATATGACTATTTTATTTTAAATATACTAAATGCTTAAAAAAAATAATATATATATATGCCATGAGCCATGCTGTAGTTTTCTCATCCTGTTCATATGTATGCTTTTGTGATCTGTATCGTAATGATCTGCTGTAGGCATTGTGTGGCAGCTGGTGTCTCTCTACCCTTCAAGGCACTGTATGTTAACAAATAATGTAGTCTCTGCCCCCTTTGTTAAGGGACACTTAGTTTCCAGATAGAAAGAAGTATCTATTCTTTTTTTGCACAGAAATCTTGTTCTATGGGCATTTAAGATATTTAGGAAGAGTCCAAGTGGAACAGTGCCTGAAGGTGCACATTCACTGTTGGGAAAGGCTGTCGCAGCCCAGAGTGATGTTGTAGGTGTAAACACACTGGCTCCTCACCAACACTAATGTATTTTCTTTTTTTTTTGTGTGTGTGTGTGTTTGTGTATGTTGTTTTTTTTTTTTGTTTACTCAGCCCCTTCTATGGAGAAGACTTTTACTGTGAAATTCCTCGGACCTTTCGCCATCTGTCATTTTATATTTTTGACAGAGATGTTTTTCGAAGGGATTCCATTATAGGTATGTGTTCATAAATTATTACTTTCTTTTCAGCCTGATTCTCTGTTAGATCATATGTAGTCTTATGAGTTGGGGGTCTTGATAGGACTGATAATGACAATGGTAGGTACTGCTCAGTATTGTCTTTTTTGTCAGTTGACAAAAGTGCCTTCAGTATTACATATTATATATTAAAAAGTTGGGAAATAAGTGCTGTCTGTTGTGATTAAGTAGATGTAGGTTGCAGTTTAACTGATTGCATTTTTTAAATGTCGACAACATCATTTGTCAGTGCATTTTTTTTTTCTTTACCTAAATGCAAGGTCTTTAGTCTTACAGTTTTCCTGGGCTTGTTACATTTACCTGAATTCGGTATTGTTAAACTATGATTACCTTAATGACAGGCAGAGTAATAGCTACTGCCCATAGGTACCCCCAGTATGATGATGACAGAATTTTGTGGAGAGTATCAGAGCAAACTATCTCTTATAGAATAGCTCTAAGACTTCCAGTGCCTTTTTGACATCAGCAAGATTTTAGCTTTTCCAGAGATTATTTGCTATGCATTTCACCTGCAGCAAATTGCATGACATTCCATTTATCTCTCTGGGGATAAAAACCTTGTAAAAGTCTAGTTGTTATTGAGGGAAACACTTTTCAGTTAAATTCACTTTAAGAATTTGGATATTTTTTTTTCAGTTTATCTTCTTTGAAGTAAGTCATGTATGACGACTGTTTATCTAATTTGAGTATAATGTGGCTGTAGCAGTCAGTGAGATGTATGTGTTGATAGAGCTTGTAGCAAGGAAGTTGTCCAATGTTGAGCAACAGGTTGTATAATGCTCTAAAATGTATTATGTTAAACTGCACGGGATGGTGGTGCAGATCTCTATGTATCTTTACGTTACAATAGCTCATAATGCAGTCACAAGCTTTTTCTTTAATTATTGTTTTACATGTGAGCTGAGAAACTGGGTCATTGTTCTCTTTATGTCCATAAGTGAACTCATGTGTCTGTAGTATCTGGCATCCTGGGCAGGAGGGGGTCAGTTTCTGGTTGTTGAGTGAGCTTTTGGAAAGCTTTTTGGTCTCTCTAATCTCTAGTTTCCCCTGGTACTGTCAAAGTAACACCTTCTTTCAGTTAATGAGTTTTTTGTTTTTGAAATTGTCTGATCTCCAGTGTGTCACCAGTTTTCAGCAGCTGCAGTGACCCATCAACAGGCCATGGACTGGGACTTTTCTTGCTCCGGGCTTTATTTACTCCCTCACTTGCATCAAGGGTCTCTGAACACTTAATACAAGTCAGACACATGAAATTGCAGATAGTGAAGTGCAAATTGTTTAATTTTCTCCATGTTTCCTAAGCTCACATTTTAATAATCAAACTTTCAGGAGCAGCTAGAGTAATCTTAAAGGTATGGGAACAGTTTATGAAAAGAAGAACTTGAAGAAAATATAAAAAGACTTTTGTTTGCACACTTTAATGATTGATCAGGTTTCTATTTTTCACTACCTCTTCCGGAAAATGCAATGTTAACTTTTGTATGTCTTGCAGAATCCACAGGAAGGCAAATTGCTATGTTACCATACTTATGCTAGCATCATGGACTGGCCTAGGTTAAAAGAAACCTTAAAGGCTATCTAGTTTCAGCCACCCTGGTTGAAACATAGTGAAGTGGACAGTTTGCACCAGACCAGGTTGCTCAGAGCTCCATCAAATTTGGCATTGAACGCTTCCAGGGATGGGGCATCCTCAGCTTCTCTGGGCAACCTGTTCCAGTTCCTCAGCCCCCTCACGGGAAAGAATTCCTTCCTAATATCTACTCTAAACCTACCCTCTTTCAGCTTAAGGCCATTCCCCCTTCTCCTTTCATTAAATGCCCTATAAAAAGTCCCTCTGCAGCTGTCTTGTCAACCCCCTTTAGGTAGTAGAAGGCTGCTATGAGATCTCCTTGGAGCCTTCTCCAGGCTGAGCGACCCCAATTATCTCAGCCTGTCTTGATAGGAGAGGTGCTCCTACCCTGTGATCAACTTAGTGACCTCCTCTGGACTCATCCCAGCAGGTCCACATCTTTCTTGTGTTGGGGGGACTCGGATCTAGATGCAGGACTTCAGGTGGGGTCTCATGAGCGCAGAGCAGAGGGGCAGAATCTCCTCCCTCGACCTGCTGGTCATGCTGCTTTTGATGCAGCCCAATGACAGAGCTGACTTTCTGGGCTTCAAGTGCTCATTGACAGGTCATGTTGAGCTTCTTGTCTGCCAGCATCCCAAAGTTTTTCACTTCAGGGCTGTCCTGAATCCATTCTCTGCCCAGCCTGTATTTGTGCTTGGGATTGCCCAGACCCAGGTGCAGGATCTTGTATTTGGCCTTGTTGAGCTTTATGAGCTTCTCACAATCCCACCTCTCACGCCTGTCCAGATCCACCTGGATGCCATTCCTTCCCTCCAGTGTGTCAACCCCACCACACAGCTTTGTGTCATTGTTGATGTAGCACTAAAAGTCAGAACTCGTGTGTTACTTGTCTACATTGAGACTTTACAGTCCATATTAACTATTGCAGTCTTTTTTCCCCTCTCTCCCTCTGTCTGTTCACCTTCCTCCTTATTGCAGCCATGCTTTGAAAAGCATTTTAAAGATGTGGAAGTGTGATAAATAGCAATGGAGAGAAGAAAAAAATCTACAATTTTGTCAGTTTGATACTACTCTATAAGTTCTGCTGGTAATAGGAAAATGTTCTGGAGAGAGAATAGTGCTCTGGAGTAACTGCATATGGTTATTTTCAGTAGCTCCTCTTGAACAGGATTCAGCAGCAGCAAAGCTCAGTGGTGGAGTTTTTTTTTGAGAAAGGGAACTCTTTCATTGGAACAAAACTGTAGTACTTGAATAGCTGCTCTTGTGTGTATCTTCAGCTCAGTCTTAAGACTCAAACCTTTTCTTGAAGAGGCTTGAGCAAGGGAGGTTTAGAAGAGGTCCCTACTGAAAAGGTTTGGTCAGAGTAGTGCTAGAGCAAGCTCTTTTCCACTGAACCACCAAATTCTGCTATTAAGGACCCTTTATTTGCATTTCAGAGATCACTTGTTATATTAGGTCATCATGAAATGCTTCTGTTGAAGAAAATGCGGTTACCCATGCTCATCCAGCTACGACATTTCTCAGAGAAGGCAGTTGGGGGTTTTGTCTTCCATCCAGGAGATTAATTTTAAGTCCATACGTTACTCAGCTTGTGAATTTACCTGTGTATAATCTGGTATGTTTGAGCATCTCTTGGCATTGTTTGTTTGGCTGGTTTTGAAGGGGTCTCAAAACAAAGAGAACAGAGTGCGTATGGATCAAAATTGTGAGAATTTGACAAGTAGCTATCTTTTGAAGATGGTTTGTTAGAGTTCCTTTTGATTTGTTATTTACTATTTCCAGAACTTTGTCTTGGTGATATAATACTGACTCCCAGGGTGTCTGGAGCTCAGAGTAGGCACCCTTTTATTTATTCAAATATGAAGTTTGTGATGGTAAGTTCTTAAACTTCCGAATTCAACTCGGTGTGTGACAGATGAGAATGCTTAAGCCACCAAAAGCGGAAGATGTGGGAGCGAGAAAATGAAAAACAAGAACCCTCTGAAACCTCTGACGTAAACTTCCGAGGAGAGCCAGAGTCAGAAACTGGAGCATATGTGTAGCAGATATGTTTTGGAACACACTGTAGTGTTTTGGCATACAGGATGGGAGGACTGTGCAGATAAAGATATCTTTTGAGTTTGCATGTTTGTTTATTACGTTTGCATTTTCTTAATTGAAATTGCAGAGTCATCTAGGATTTTGTTAGCTAAACAGATACATCTCTTGAACAGCTGTGTCTTGGAAGAATCTTGGATGCTGGTTGAAATGCAAATATAATGAAGAAAATGCAGAGCTTGGTGGATCTGAAATATTTTTGTCTTTTTTATATAAAATGTAGCAAATATACAGTTACTGTGAAAGTAAACTAATCTTAAGTTGTTTAATTGATGTTGTCTTTCTTGACTGTTACTGGCTAGAGTTTATATACTGTTACGGTATGTTGAGATGCTTTGAGTAGGAAATGTACTACTGAAAGTAATAGTAACCACAATTTAAAATGTCTTTGTTCCTGAATGATGTAATAGTAGTAGACCAGTTTGCTTGAACATGTGTGTATAGAATAGCTATTTTCCATCTAGGTGTTGCAATGAGAAAAACATTGAGGAAATGGAGATAACTTGAAAAACTGTCAATTGATACTGCTTCAATAACAGTGGGGAAAAAAGATACCTCTGGCTGGATGCAGTAGAAGGAATATTAGAATAGTAGTGCTGCTACATCAGGCAAATGTAAATGTATGCTCTTTAATAATTATTTTGATATTTTTCAGCTTTTTAGACATGTTGAATGAGACAAACTGTACCAAAAAAGTGGCACCCTTAATAACTGAGCTAGATTTAATGCAGCAAACCATCTCTGTGCTGTGCCCCAAGCTGGTATTCTCGTAGGTGTGTAATGAACAGCTCAGGCTGCCAGGCTGTGACCTTAAACATACAGATCGGTTAAAAAACAGGAAATGTGCCACACCAAGTCACTTAACACTGCGGTGAGAGATTAGTTAATATCATTTGCCCTTTAGGTGACAAGTACACAATTATTTATCCTCTTCTTAAATCAGTGTGGTTTTTTCACCCCAGCACTTCATTTGTTTTGGTAGCAGATGCATGAAACTGACTTGCATAACATCTGTGTTAAGCAGGAACTGAAAAGAACAAAATGCACCCTCTGTGAAGTTCTGAGGGGAAAAAAGTACTGTGCTGTCCCTGTATTGCACTGAGGAGTAAGAACTTTTCTCTGAAAGTTTTTGGTACTCCTGAGGGGAGGCGTGGTTGCCATGCTAATGAGGATGGAATGGTGCTGAATAAAACAGATATGAAATGCCAAAGCCTTTCAGTGAATGAGCAGAAAGCCAGCGGGGAGAAGACTAGTGAGTGGTTCTGTTAATTACATTTACTATAACTGCTGTAAGTCAGCTTTGTAGAGGTTATTGTGTTCTACAACAAATTGAAACTCTTGTGGCCGTTGTATCCTGGCAGGTTGTAATTGTCTTCCTGCTGAATACTAGTTGAGGTGAAGCAAAGAAAGGCAATAAAACAAATTTGCCTTCAGAGGTAGTTAAACTTAGCTACTCTGGACTAAAGCAGATGAATCCAAATCACAGTTCTTGGAAACTCTCTCGGAGTGAAAGCACCTTGGAACTGAAAGTTGTTTGAGGCTTTTCACGTTTGAGGCGCCTTCATTAATGGCTACTTCAAAAGCTGAGGAGACGTGTTTGTAGAGTTGCCACCATTTATTACCAAACATCAAAGCAAGCCATCTCCTGCTATTAGGTGACTGTTACCAAATGCAGCTGAGGCATCACCTTTTGATTATTGATTTCAAAGTAAAAAATGAAAAAGAATCATCTCTGCTGAACTATGCTTCTTGCTGGCTAAGTACAGGAAAGATCTTCTGATACAGCATGAAGCAGAAATCAAGATATTAATAGAAAATTGTGTTACTCCGTTTCTTCTACCTTGACCATGGTTTAGGCAGCAGTCACAATGTGGTTTTTACTGTTTCCATAATGTACTGTTGGATGACATGGGAATAATGCAGCTCCTCAGTATGGTATAAATATAGGTACTAAGGAAATAGAGGAAATGGATGACTGTCCCACAATGACAACTTTAAAGAAGCTATAAACTGGAATTACCCTGAGGTGGTTCTCTGTAGTTGCATAAAGAGGCTAAAATAAGTACTTTCTACATAACATAAGTTGTTAGAATGCACTCAGAAGACCTTTTAACATAACAGGTGATCACGGGAGCAGGAAAACAAAGTTGAGCTTTCAAAAAGTGTTATTTCTTCTTTGTCCTATAGGTACACACATTATAAACAAAACTACTGAGCATAACGTGCTAGATCCTCAGCTGTCCTTTTTTGTAACCTTCCTCCTTGCCTGATGACAAATGTTAATATGGTCTGTATGTAGAGTATCACCACAGATCCATTGTCCCAGCTTACCTCTGAGTACTGTAGTTTGAGCTTTCTGTATTTTCTGCAATACTTAACTTCTCTCAGCACTAGCAGATATTAAGGAATCTCTGTCTGGTTTATGCCTTACTTGAACTAAGTCAAGACTGGCACTGTGGAAGCAGATGTTGTGCAGTACCGGGAAAGGGCTGGTGATACAGGGAAGGAAAAGAGATAGTTGTTCAGTGCAGGCAGCATGATCAGAGTCTTGGTGCTTACTCTAAGGCAGACAACAGTGACTGCAAGTCTAAAGTTTAGACTGCTCTCCCACTGCAACCAAACATGGGCTATACCCAGTGTATTAAATGTATGAACATTTTAATAGCTCAGAGAGTAACTGGCAGAGAGTTGATATGAGAGGTGTGGCTTTTTTGTTTGGGGGTTTTTGTTGTTTGGGTTTTTTTAACAGGAAGGGAGAGTAGAAATTCTGATGTAAGCCAGGTAAGAGCTTTAGGATTGTGATGAGCAAAACCCCATTGATAAAGGATGATTCATGCAGTACTGCAGCTTGTGACTTTCAAGGGTAGAATCCACAGCCTACTTTTCTCTGCCTTATTATCCAAGATAAATTCCTTTACGGGGAAAAATGGATTTTATAGGTGATACTCGTATTTGGACTAGTTTAAAAAAGCCAACCAACCAAAACTGGGGTCTTGCATATTCTATACCTCAGTACTGTGGTAGCAGATGGTCTGATAGTGCTTGTGCTTCATGGTGCACTGTACAGGAGCTGGGAAGGAACCATTCTGCTGTTTCTAAGGCTCTGGAGCCTTATGTTGCCTCAAATTCTCATGCTTATCTTTGTAATCCTCAAGTAGGGAGTTTGCTTGTTTCATATTATGGGAGAGATGAGTGAATTTGTTCTGTTCTTGAACAAGGTTCTGTACTTTTCTTTGATAAGAAATCACTTTTCATATGGATAATTATAAAATTCTAGGTAGGCTGGAGTAGCACTGGTGCTTCGTGTTTCCAAGGTGATTCAAGTTTCATAAGGCTCTCACAGCCTAAAATGTTGATTAAAATCGATTCTGATTTGTTCTTAGTCTTTTCAGCTATTGAAAGGGACTTTGTGCATCTTCATGTCAGTGATTTTTAAATGAATTCACTAATATAGTCCATTTGTGCACTTAACATGCTAACATGAAGCAACTTCTGAACTAGCTTGCAGGCTATCTTATTGCCTAATATTGCAGCATATAGGAGATAAAGTAGTCTCTGTTCAGAGCTGAAAGAAGACTGAATCAAGTAGGCGTTTTGGGCCTTTTAATGTGTGACTCAGACCTAACTCTTTGCTATAAATTAACTGTACTGCAGCCATTGTTAATGGTAGATGTTGTAATAAAAAAATATTACATTATATTGTTTAAGCTCAGTTGGCAGCAATATGGAAAGTTCTGTTGTTTTCACTGTGCTGGTATTCCAACATAAAGATAAGATCAAGAGCTCCTGAAATGCTCTGGTTTTAGACTTCTGTAAAGTAACTGTTGGATCACTTTTCAGATGGGGCCTTGTGCCCTTCTAAAATGACAAACTCCTCTCCTATTGCTGTCTTTGACTTCTTTTTCAGTAAAGGAAACTTCTACTAGTCTAGCATATGTCGTAAATGTAACTCAGCTGCAAACTGGCAAATTTTTATTAAAAGGTGGGATATAATCCTTTAACTGATGCCTAAGCCTTTTGTCACCAACTGGTAATCCAGCTAGAAGGTAGTTGTGTGTGGATGGAGAATGCCTGAGCCAAATTATCAACTCTATTAGTCTGTGTATGGTGATGTTGACCCTGAATTAACAAGCACGGGCATGTCCAGGGACCAGTTAATGGGCTGGATTGACTTGCCTTGGAAAAGTTTTTGAAGCCAGTGGAGGGCTGGGCATTGAGGGTGCAGTGCTTCTACAAGCACTTTTCCAAGCAGTGTAGCCAGGAATTCCTACCCTTCTCTGTTGCATATTTTTACCTCTGTGCCCAAATTCTTGACCTTCTACCATCTTCTGTCTCCTAGCTATGTTAACGTGACTCTTGAGTGAGGAAGCTGTAAAACAGGGCAGTTGAAACGACCTGTGTGTAAAAATGCCATCACTAGCCACATGTTGTGACCCCAGAAACTTCTTATTCCCTTCTCTTCCCACAGAATGTTTATTTTCATTGTTTGGTGTGGTTTAGATTCACTCAATTTCAACAGTTTCAGTACAGCCTTCTCAGAGGACAGGGGTGCATGGGTGGGGAAAGTGGGAAGCTCTTAAATCAGTTGGTACCATGGATTGTAAAGTGTGTTTTGCACCCTTAAGACTATCAAGAGTAGGTAATAAATTCACTCATCCCTGAGCTGGCTGCCCAAGTAATGGCTTATTGGTATATTGTTTTTTCCCTAAAGAGAGATTCACGGAAGGAAGGAATCAGGTGTGGCATATTGCATCTTTGTTTTGAACACAGGGCTTAGGATTTAAATGTGCCAGTGAAGATCTGTTCAGTCTGAAGTGAGGGGATATAGGAAAATTGCTGCCATATGGGTGAAAAACATGCAGGACTGTCTGAGGTTTTACTACCCTCCTCCATTCTGAGGTCTGGTGAGTGTCAGGCTTTAGAAAGAAATTAGTTCAGATGAGAACAATGCTTTCATTGGTGGTCTTATTGCAGAGAATCTGACTTTTAAAAATGTAACTTAACTAAGTTTTGAAATTATACCATATACTGTTCAACATGCTCTGCTGTTTCCTGCCTCCTCCCATACCATTTCTAAAGGCTTAAACAGACACAGACTCTGCAGCCTGGGGCGGCTCTGAGGATACCAGCAGGAGTGGCTGGGTGCCTCAGGTGCAATATTTAGAGTTTCTCAATGCTGTCTGGAAGCCACCCAAGTCTTGAGAAAGAATGTAAGACAATGGGCTCACATTTGGGAGCACGCTGAAGAACCACAAAGAGGAAAAGGTCCTGTAAATGACTGGTGGTAAACCTTTCTGACCTCTCGTGTCGGGTTTATCTTCAAGCAGAATTTTAGGTCCTTATTGTGTAGTGTCAGGTCAAATGACAGGTGCCAAGAGCTTGTAATTATTGGCCAGGATTTAACCTAGTTCTGGTGAGGCTACAAGTTGTTCGAGCCAGGTTGGATGTAGGCCAGCCAGTGGCAGAACAGTAACCGTGTACAGCAGGGCAAGGACTTACTCTGCTCAGCACCTGCACTGTGGCTTATGTTGATCTGGTGAGGAGGAAGAGGAATATGGTCTGGAGGAGCGTATGGACCTGGCTGGTGCAGGTGAGGAGTTAATAACAGAAATCGTGAGGGACGCTCCTGCACACAGAGAGCTATTTAATAGGCCAGATCAGACATTGTGCCCTGTCAGTACTGTATCTTTGTATATGTTTAGAGTGACCAAAGTGTAGGCCTTTTTTTACTGGTTTTGTTGTTGTTGTTGTTGTTTGTTGTTTTTTGGTTTTTTTTGGTTTTTTTTTTTGTTTTTTGTTTTTTTTTTTCCCCTCCCTAGTAGTCTTTTCTCCTTTGTGAATCATTTGGTATGTAGTGGAACACCCTGGATTATAGCCAGCCCAGTCAATACGTTTCAGTCATTAATATGACTTGCTTGTGTGCAGAGCAAACAGTGCTGTTCGAACAGTTTCCTAATCAAAACAGTTGTAACACCATGTTAACCCCCTCGAAGAGGGAGGCATGTGCCATTACCTGTGAACATTTGTGCTGCAGTTATGTATCGACTTTGTGGTCAGACCCATCTGGGTTATCCTGCGAGCTTTGTCTGAGAGCAGTGGAACTCCCTGCTGAGTGATCACACCATTTATGCTATGTACAGGTGCAGATATTGCACCCTCCTTGAGTTTTCTGCAAGGACGCTCCCTGCATAGGAAGTGGCTGTGAATGAGACTGATGCGGGTGAGGGTGTTTGGCAAGCGTGTGCAACACTGCAGTCGGGTGGAGAGGATTTCTGCAAGAGATTAAAGGGTGCAGCGAGGATAGCAAGCAGTGAAAGTAAACAGTTTCAAGTGAAGTCCAAAGCAATTATTGGAAGGTCATGCATTCAGATGCATTTCTCTCAAAGTGTTTTAGAGAATCTAGGTTCCCCACAAACCAAAACACAGACGTCATCACATAGATTCTCAGCAGCATAACTTGGTGTCTCCTGTTCAGCACAGTTCAGATGTCTTATTTACCCTTTCTGCTGTATTATTTTGTAGGTTTGTGTAATTACTGCTTTTCTAAGAAGTTTCAAGTCACTTGCTCTGCATAACCAATAAAGAGGCTGGTAATGAATCTACCATGTTAATCTCTAGTTAAGTTTTTGACAGGAGGTGGATCTGGTAATCTCTAAAGGACAAGCCAGAGTAGGAGGGTGCTGAGGGCAGAATGAGCAAAACTTGGGAGTATTGGGTCAGAAGTTCTGTGGAAGCTAGAGCAGAAATCCTGGCAGATACTAGAGAGGGCAGCCTCAGAAGGATGGCAGAGTACTTTAGAAACTGGGACTGGGAATCTGGAAACTCTCACCGAAGCAACCCGACAGAAGAATGCAGCAGCAGCTGCAGCATGGTATGAGAAGCAGCCCAGCAAACAGGAGGGCTGGGCGAAGCCATCCAGCAACAGCTAAAGGAAAAGGCCGTAATTTGAGGGAATGCTGGTGCGTAACAACTTGCTGCTGAGACTTTCATAAGCTTTTAGATTTCAGATGGGAAAATGCTTTGTGTTTGTCATTTCTGTAGTCTTCCATTGTGTAGGGGTTTTTGTTTGGTTTTTTGTTTGTTTGTTTTATTTTTTAAATTTATTTTCTTTGTAAGTGTGTTCTGTTAACATTTTCTGAGGTAAGGGATTACTGATGTCTAGTCGAGCTGCACGAACTTAGGAAGCTTTGGAAGTCTCTTTCCCACTAGGACTGTATCCGTTTGTGAGTTCTTATGCAATGGTATTTGTTTTAAAAAAAGCGTGTATTTTTGTAGCAAAGCAGTGGTTGCAAATTGTATGTGAGCGACTCACTCTAGCAGTGAAAATCTGCTAGCACACCACATTGCCAAAACCCAGCTTTCTCGAGCCTTGTTGATGTCTCTGACTGCCCTGGATTCTTTCATTTTGAACATGCTGCTTTGCTCAGTGCCTGGGGAACCACCCAACCCAAAGCTGCTTTCTGAGGATCACGTGCTCCTGAGGCATGCCACACTCAACTTTGTGTATACAAAGAAAGACATTTGGAAGAAGTTTCATTGCCCCTCAGAGAGTGTTTTACATAATGCCTGAGAGAGACTGGGCAAGACAGAAGTTTCCACTCTACATATATACTAGTCCTTAGCATTCATGTACATTAGTTCACAGCATGGAACAGGCTGCTGTTACCCTCATGTGGCAGTACCCTCCCTGTGCCCTCACTACCAAAACAGATAATTTGATAGGGATAAGAGTGGTTAAAAAAGGTGAGAGTGAAAGGTCTACGGTGTTTTTTGGGGTGGTTTGTTTTTTTTTCTCCCTACAGTCAGGGGTAGTACTTGGGTAGATCTATGTTGCAGAATGCAAACTCTTAAAAGATTTGAGTGAGGGAAGTGAGTCAACAGGGCCTCAAGGTGCAGATCTGGGAATCTGTTGTGACTTGACATCCGTTGTTGTTACCCTTTTCCTACAAAACTATGTAGTGAAAAGCCTCATCCTAAAATATTGTTAGCAATAACGCATGCATGGAACTTCACTTTGGGATTGTTATGGACATCTGCCTCAAAAATCTCTCCCCAACAGTTTCCAAGCATTCTTCCCACAAGTTTAATTGTATGTCAAAGAAATAGGAATGACGTTTTTACAATAAGCATACTTACAAACTTGTCTGCACTGCCCAGTGCTTCACTCTGTTAGGTGAGTATGATGTTAGGAATTCGAAGTCATTCACAATATGAAGTGGAAAAAGATGCTTATCAGAATTGTACCATCGTTAGTATTGGGCTCATCGTTATATACTGTGTAAAGGAGGATGCCTCAAAAAATTCTTTCCTTGCTCTAAAGCCTTTCTTGAATAGGACAGTCCTTAAATCATTGTTTTAAAACTTGGTTTCAATGGAAATGTACTTTTGGGGAGCTACAATGTGTCTTAAACTATGCTTCTGTTTTGTTTTATTTCCAGGAAAGGTAGCTATACAGAAAGAAGATCTTCAAAAGTATCATAACAGAGACACCTGGTTTCAACTACAGCATGTTGATGCTGATTCAGAAGTACAGGTGAGATTGTTAAGGAAGTATCTTGGCAAAGGAGTATTTGTAACAAGGTCAGGGCAGCTTTATGGGTTTCGTAGCTCTAGGACAAATATGTTGTTTCTCTACAAAAAGGAAGTGTTGCCCATCAGTATAGTTTAGTTTTGGTGATAACCACAGGGTGAGTTACAAGTGTGCATAAATCAGTGGAGGTCAGGATTCTGCCTACAGGAATAATTGAAACTTTGTGAACTATCAGGGTCACTGATTCAAGGAGGGGTGTGTTTATCTCAAGTATCAAATAACTTCAGGCCCTATAAATAACTGTTGATTCCTCAGGGAGTGGAGCCATCTTGAAAATAGTATTTTCAGGTACTGTTTTAAATACTTATGTTGTCATGGGAATTGCAACAAGTACATGTGACATAAAAAAATGCTCCTTGCCAGATTTCTAGGTCATGATCCAAACAATGGGAATGCTGATAATTGTATTGCTTCAGCTCCGTTTGGGGTTTAGGACTTCACAGATTTTTGTACACAGCAAGACCCCTCTCTTTTTTTGTACTTAACCTCTGTTCAAGTGGATTCTGTTTTCTATTATGTTATTAGGCCTTGTGAAAACAGTCATTAGAACAAAGCAAGAAATTAAAATGATGTAACAGGATACCAAGCCAGTTACTTTTTTTTTTTTCCTGTAAGTGTATATTACAGATCACTTTTGAACCACAATATTTGCTTAGGAGGCCACAGACGTGAATGTCTGACCTGTGCAAAAGTCTTAAATAAATGCAAGGGGAAATGCTGCTTAGGTACTGCCCTGTGTAGGGTTGGACACGGTGTCTTGGCTTTTCAGTGTGCACACAGGTCTGCACATGCCAGGTTGGAAAATGACACACATTCCGACACGTAGTGTGGTTATGTGTGGTGAAGTGGATGTGAAAACACATTCAAGGTTAGGTTTTTATTTGGAGAGACAAATGATACACCGCTGTGCATGTGATACAAAGAAAGCCTCATGACAGCCTGTTCAGCCTGTGACTTTCTCTTGAAAAATATTGATCTTTTTTAATGCCAAATTTCAATGTCACTGGTGATGGAAAGGCTTTTAACAGCCTTTTAACTTTGAGATCTATTCTGTTTACCCTGTTCACCCTCCTTCTTAACCCAAAGCCTCTTATGAGAGTGCCTTTAGAACTGTAGATTTAGTGTTTATTTCCTGTAGAATAAGAAAACTTTCCCTTTGTAAATTATCAGTTGAAGAAGGCCAATATTTGGATAAGCTTCTGCATTGTTTATGTTGTTACAATATTTACAGAGTGAGCTTGTGGAAGCTTTTTAGACCAGGGTGCTTTCTAGGACAGCATTGCTGAAGTAAGCAGTGAACTCAGAAAGTTTTGCAGGCTGCTTTAGCTTTTGGAGGGACGAGGAGCACAATATTTGCTGGAAAGGATGTTCTCTGTAATTATTTGTACGGTTTATCACTACTGCTGTTTGTATCTTTACAAGAGCCTGACTGTTAAAAGCTGTTTCTGGGCTCTGTGATAAGCATTTATTACAACTATGTAAATATGAACAGTTCTCTGATTTTATCCATTTACTTAAATATTCTTTGCTCTTTATGTTAAGGAGTCTGCAAGAGGGCTTTGTTTTTCCATGATACCGGAAGCAAATTTGTAAATGTTTCATACGAATTCTTATGCAAGTGAAAGTAGCCAAATTAAGTACTTTTGGGGTTTTTATGTTTTTACATTTGTGGTATCTCTGTTGTTTTTCTAAACACTTCTTCATTTATAAGAGAAACAAGGAATACTTGTGTTTATGGTAGGTATTTATGCAGCATTTCTCAGGTTTTGTGCAGTTTTAAGGAAAATAATTTGAGAAATTTTTCATTAATTGAAATTTGCAGTGAATCATGCAAATACTAGTAGTACAAAAGCAGTTTTAACAGTATCAGTTTTATCATTCTAGCATTTGTTCCCATTTGCCGTATAATCTAGTGGATTAAACATTGAGCTGTGTGCCAGGGAACTCATGCATCCTCTTGTTTTTGTCAGCCAGTGGCCTTAATACTGTTTTCCATGTTGTAGAGCACTTCATGGCTATTTAGTTATGCATCACAGCACCGTATTGAGGTAAGCTACTGTCACTCCAACACTTGGAATACAGTGAGAATAAATGTCAGAAAGAATGTGACTTGCTTGAGGTCATACAATCAGAGTGAGGAATTAAAAAAAGAAAAAAAGAGACCAGGTTTCTAATTCTTTCTAATTCATTAGGCCATGATATCAAAGAAACTGGGTGGCAGTGATAAGCTGTGTAGGACTTTAGTATGTACAAAGCCTGAAAATATTCAGGTTTTAAGCAGACCAGTCAGCACAGTCGTAAACTCAAAACCAGCTTAAAACCAATAGATTGTTGAAATATTAGTGGCATCGGATGCCAGGGTTCTTTTGGCCCAATTCTGAGACGTATTTAGCCTTGTTTTTCAGAACAGAAAGACTGATTTGAAATTATGGATAATAACATTTGCCATGTAAGAACTGATGTTTTGAGCTGTCTGAAGTTTAATGAGTAGAATTTAAAGTTTTGTTCAACATGGTTTGTACTTCACTTGTGTGAGTTTCTTTACATTTAAAAAATCAATAAGTTTTAATGTCGTATAACCTCGTTAAACATTGCTCCCGAGGTGTTTAGCTCAAGACTTTTTTAATTCAGTTTCGTGGTTTTACAACATTGCTGATACTTGCTGTCTTATAAAGGTGCTTTGTATTATCAGGAGTGAGATTGGCTTCATAAATTTTATTGCAGGTAAGGATGTTACTGACAGCAGGAGTGCGTTAACTGACAGACTACACAGATGGTTTAATGCCACCTCTGTTTATTGCTTGACGGCGGCAAGTAAAGGAGTCTGGCATGATTGCTCATCTTGAGATAAAAATGAGAGCATTTTCTGTCTAGGCTAAGTGCCTGCTAAGAGGCCTGTGACCTCAGCACCTCTGATGCTGTTTAGTCTCACGTGAGCAGCACAGGTGGGACTGTGCAGCTGCTTAGCCCACAGATGCAGATCAGGCATTACCACCTGCATGCCCTTTGTGGTTTTGGTTTGTCTTTGGTCTGGCAAACCTGCCTATTTGGGATAATCATCATCATCAGGTGCTTCTAAATTTCCCTTCATTGGGCAACAGTAACTGTCCCAACATAGCGCTTTGTCATTCAGCAATGGACTGTAACTGCCCTTTGAGGTTGACAGGCTTTTATTCCGTTCATCAATGCCCCCACATTTTACTGGCTAGTTTTGTTCTCACTAGTTTGAAAATGGCTCATTGCATAGTCTGCTTGTGTCCTGAATGCTGTTTAGATACAGTTGGGTGATGAAATAACAGATGTGCTCTAGGTGCTTAAGTTTGAGCAGCTCTATGGAGAACAAATTGTGAAACTCCAGCAAAATTGTATTTGTGTTTGGCATACAATATGAAATTACATGATATGTGAATATTTTCTTTTTAAATATAGACTAAAAATTAAATGTGATCAGGAAGTTTTATTATACAGAGTGCGGAATGAAAGTTGACAGCAGCCGTTTATGCATAATTTATGGCTTAACTTTCTGGACTGGAAAACTTGTTCTGAAAGTATGAAGCTATAACCAGGTGGGTTTGTGCATGATTAATTTAAGGAATTTTAAGTTCCCATCTTCTGAGGGAGCCTATCTCCTCCTCAGTGGGATGGTACTGTGCCCAGAGCTAAACACCCAGTGTCTGACAGTACAGTAGCCCAAACATTTCAGTGAGAAATAAAACAGGAATTAAGCCATTACTGAAAATGGTTTAACTTCTGTATTGAAATAGACTGTGAACAATCAAACAGCTTCAGCTAGAAGGGAGGGACTAGCAGCAGAAGAGACAACTTTCTAAGCTCTTTGAAGTCCGTAAGAGTATGATGTTGCACGCTTTCCATGGGACCTGTTTCTTTTCTGCTAATCATTTGTCTTTCAGGATTTGCATTCTCATACTTTTTGAGGTCTGGAAGCAAAAATTGCCCTGCTGTTGTGTGTACATCTCTTTTGATCCATGAATGTTTGCCTTTTCTTCGCAGAAGGAAGTTTACCCAACAGTAACTGTTTCAGATATTTGCCTAGGGCTGTAGATGACAGATGCTCTCAGTGGTCCATGTGTTCTCAGCGGAATTTAAGCCCAAGTGCACATGCAATCTTTAAAAGGCCTTTCCTGTTTTTGAATAGTTTTCTCCTTAATTTTTTTTCACAGTAACTTCATAATTCAAGTCTGTTTTGTGAAGTTTGGGCTTTGCAACCTGAATACCCTTTGTGTGCATGTAATCAGTGGAGTGGTTAAAGATCCAGAGATATTCTGATTAATATTGATATACACCAGCATTCTCCAAACCAGTAGTCTGTATATGCCAAAGCGGGGGAGAAATGTAAGGAGAATTAGCTCATTCTGACATGTTTGCCTGTGCAGGCTCTTGTTTTAAAAGTTCCCCTTTTCAAGTGTGCTTTGAGTTACTTCCTCCATGGCATTGACAAATGTGAAATGGTCATGTCCTCTTACAGTTGAGTTCTCAGTACTAAATGACAGAGTGCTTTTCCAAAGCCAGTCATGCTCAAGGTCGTATTGTTGTAAAACTCATTGTTGGGGCAAGAAAAAAAAGTCTGACAAAAACTTGAAAATTGCTCATTTCCCTTTCCTTCTCATAAGAACTTTGATGTGTCTGAAACATATCTATTTGGCTATCAACTTAAAAAAAATAAAAGGCATGTGAAGGGCAGATAACCAACACTGAGGAAGCAAATTCTCTCACATTTTAACCTTCTCTACTCAAAGCTTTGTGCGAAAGATTTACTGATGTTAAGTACTTTCTTCAGACACCAGAAGCCCTTCTTCCTCCGTTCACCACATTAGCATTTTGCCTACATAGACCTTTGACTATTGCTGATTAAACATGCCTTTTCCTGAGTATGGGCTGATGTGAGTGTCATGTGGTGTACAAGACTTCATTAGTGGAAAACATTACTTACAGTTATGTTTGGAGAGCACACCTAAATTTCTTTTGTTCTACTGGACATCACTGCTGGCCCTGAAATGCTACCTCTGATCTAGCTAGAAGAATCTATCCAGGGCACTCTGTGCTCCTCAAAAGAACTTTTCCTCCTTTGTCATCACCTTCCCATTGAATGCAGAATCTTTATCCCAAGTATCAGGCTTCATGAATGAAATCTTGGCATTGCCAGGGTCGGGGTTTTGCCACAAGTTCGTCAGAGCCAAGGTTTTACTAAAAGCTTTTGAATTAGCTCTTCTTCATTCAGTCCTGTGTGACAAAGAAGTTTATCATAGAACTGCAAAGGAAGCTGGAAGTGTGTTACTGTGTTTATTTTTTTTTTTTCACTCTACCTTCATAATATTATGGAAGTTTCCACACACACTTTCATATCTACCTATTTCCTGTTCTGTATAAATCAATGCTCTGTATATTTGTAGAACAAATCATGTTGGTCTGCAGTGACTCTGCTAATTGTTATTTAAGGATATTTATTTGAAGATAGACAAGGTAGAGCAAATTGTCTTTAGGAGCAACTGTATAGGGCTGTTTCACTCCAGTGATTGATAGAATTACGTTATCTGTTGAACAGTTAAAAGCATTGCATGCCTGCTGTCCAACACTGATATTTACTATCTTTGTGTATGTATTTAAAGCTCCTAGTGTAAAGATGAACCACTGACGCATTTTGTACAACCTACTGTAAGCATGAGTATATGCAAATTGTGGAAAGAAGCTGTTTCCCAGTTTGGTATCAGCTTTCTACCACACACAGGAAATAAATGGGTGTTACCGTCTATTTTGTGAATAGGTTCCTATCTTCTGGTTATTTTGAAAAGAGATGAAATGTCTGTTTTGATAGGGTGGGGAGATTCTCAAGGCTAAATGCCTACTGACAGAATTATTTCAGACAACTGAGCCATGCATCAGCAGTGGCAAATAACGTTTGTGATAAAGGAAAAGACCAGCAATTGACCAGATCCTGCTTTGTGGCAAGACTTCCTCCCAATATAACTGTAAGAGTGGAGCACTGAGACTTAACAGCACAAAGGACTAAGTCAGTCAGGTTTTGGTCTGTTACTCTTCAATAGCTAGTCTGTAACATGGCATGTGGTAAGGAGCGCCTACTGCTGAACAATATTTACATGGTTTTAAAGTATCATGCCTGGGTTTTGTGTCTGCAGAATACAATTTGTCTGGGGAAATTAAGACCTTTAATTTACACTATCTACATATTGTTTCTCATCAAAGTATTTGAGAGGAAAACATAACTGATTATAAGGATTTTGTCCATATGGCTGCATTCTCCCTTTAGAGAAACAGGAAAGTTAACATTGTGCCCTCTGAAGTTGTTTGCCAGTTATTGAGTGATTCTGACGAGCTTGCACATAAGGAGAGCAAGCATTCATCAGTTCTGCTTTACTTAGTTAGCATTTATGAATACATGCAGTGTTCATTAGAGCTGTTGCACTTTCCTCAGCAATAGACTGGGTTTTGTTCCAGTTTCTTGTGTGCTGCACTGTGGCCCAGCAGGCAGGCTGTGATCTGGAGCATGATCCTTAGACCTTTCCCAGTCGCCTGCTGCCCTCTGCTAAAGGAAGGAGCAGCTGTTACAAGCAGCAAATGTAGACAGCAAACAAACTCTTCCTCCTGCTCTCAAACCTGCTGTTAGGCTGTGACCTTACGTGAGGCTGCTGATAATACTGCAGATTTGGGTTTACCTAAAGCAATAGCTGCACCCTTGCTCTTTCTTTTCCCACTCCCTCAAGGGCAGCATTTAGTGAACCCTTAGAGTTTGGCTCAGTTTTATTATTTGCTTTTAAGCTTTGCCAGTGCCAGAAAGTGGCATCTTAGAAAGTTGCCTAAGAGGGTTTCAAAGTAGACAGGATCTGTCCAATAACATTTGCTATATCCTGAAATAAAAATTGCGAAGACTGAGAAAGCAACAACTCAAGTTGTTCCCTAGTTTGGAATGGTTTGTGTGCAGCACTGAGTTCTTCTAATGCTCATTTCTCCAGACAAATTGCAGCAAGATAAAATAAACCAACGCACCAGGGCTATCATAGTCCTAAATGTGAGATTCCAAAAAGATACTCTGCTGGCATTAGTCACTAGTGGGCTGTGGTTCATGTCACCTGCTCAGCCTAGTCCTCTCCTACAGCTCACTCCAGGGGCTTGAGTGAGACTGCCTGCAGTAACTTTTTACCAGCAAGATGAGAAGTGAAATGCCAAAAAGCCCTCACAATCAATCCCTCTTTCCATGCAACTGAGCAATGAGCAGAGTTGAACTGTGTTGGGAAAAGTGTCCCTTTATGGGATAAATGTTTGGAAAACTTCCATGCAGGTGCACTCACACCTTTGAGGGAAAAGTTCCCAGCAAAATTGAGTAGGCTAGAGAGAAGTAGAAAGCTGGGTGATCACAAACCTCTTGTCCAGCAGGTTTAATAGTAGACAACTACCATTTCCAGGAGTTTTTGTACTATCAATGTGTTTCAATCCACAGTAACTCACAGCTGCATTCCAAGGAGAAAGGAGGTGGTTAAAGGTAGGCTTTTCCTTTATCTGTAAAACCAGGACCTTGAGTCTGCTTTTTCTTTTCTTTGTAAACTTATGATCAGTTTCAAGTTTAGGTTTCAGGTAACTGTCTGTGTAGTAAAGGGTATATTTAACAAACGTTATTTGTTTTTTTCTCTCTAAGACCTTTCAAAAGTTTTGTTTGTTACTGGTTTCCTTTTGAATACTGTCTACTTCCTTAGAAATTCATTCAACTGATGGCTTCTTTAATCAATAACTGAAAAATGGTAGCTGGCTGGCCCCATTATGTGATGTTAGATGTGATTAGGAAGGATGTACAACCTATGAACTCACTCTCTGTATCAGCTGGAGTTTATGGAAAAGGAAGTGTTCAGCAGTTGAATTGGCACTCCGTCAGCTTGTTCTTTGAGAAGGTTCTATCCTTCCAAATGTGAGGGTTACGCTAATAAGCATAGCTGCTTCTAGGAACATCCTGAAATACATTTTTTAATGGAAATGTTTTGAGTAATTAATACATTCTACTTCAGAATTGTCAAACCTCTAGGTTTTTCTGAGGTTTTTTGAAGTGCTGAGGGGAAAAAAGGTTTATGACCTTAAAGCTCAGGACTGAGCCTAGATTCAGGCCCTGACTCCAAAAGAGGGATTTTGTCTGAGCAGGATCAAGGCACTGTTTCAGCTGTAAAACGGAGACAGTATTTTTTTTATCCTGTTGCATTGTCTAACCTTTCCTTCTTGTGAGTTTTGTCTGTAACTGCACATCTACTACAATTGGAGACTCTTGTTATTATCACGGTAGTTCTTTTAATAATAAAAATATGAATTTCTTTCTTATAAACTGTCAATAACGATCATGGCAATTCCCTGTTTCTGTGGTACTTTTAATCCATTATTGGTTGACCTTGTTGCATAGATTAACTTTTGGTCTTATGATACTGATTTATTGCAGTTTTCAGTCTTTCCTTTGAACAATGAGTTATCTGGTATTTTGTAAACCCAGCTAATGCCATTGCACAGGAATAAACTTATTCAGAACGAATCCTTATGTTTGCCTAACCGATTTTGTTTATGTAGGAGTTACATTTTCCTTGAATTAAACCTACAAGTATGTAACTGTAGCCTTATTTTAAGGTATTTGAGTTTTTAACTGGAATAAGATATTGGAAGATGTTCTGGGAATAGTTGTAGGCTGCTGGTCATAGTGATCCCATGACCTCTGTTTTGCTGTATGAAGCTTCAAGTCACTTTTTGAGCAGCTGACCATTTTCAAAGCCTTCACAAGAGAAAAATGAAAGCTACAACAAGTAAAAAGCATAAATGTTTCTATAGAAACATTGTCTTCCCTTAGTGTTTTTCTACAAAGGGATATTTTCTCTGGAGTTTCTAGATCTCTGTTCCTGTCTCTTAATTTCTTCAAAACTTGTAATAATGTTGACTTCTCTAGTAAAGGTGATTTGCAAGATAGCAGCAATAGTTTTTATCTGTTCACAATATAACTTTGTTCTCCAGAGTCCAATGGTTTAGCTCCTGTAATTAAAAGTTTGACTAGTGGAAGGGAGAACAGTGAAGAGTAAGGGAAAAGATAGTAAAACAAAAGGCAGAAAACCAAGGTGCTTAACTAGAGTTCTTAGCTGGTTGTGTGCCCAGCTCTTGTCGTGTGTGGGTACACTGGGCACTACAGTGGTACTAAGTCCTTAAGAGCTGGGTGTAGAAGTGCCTTTCTATGCATTTGTGCAGAGAAGTCCTGCTCTTACATGGGAGGACAGGCTTCAGTTCAGAAGGCAGTGACAGATGTTGACTTTTGAACACACTGAGAGGGTGAAGGAGGATACACGTCTTGCTGAAAGAGATGCATCAGGAGTCTGACAGCCAAATGCAACACCTTTGGGTTTTACGTTGTGACGGAGGGTTTAATTGTTTTGTTTAAAATGTGGCAAAAGACACCTGACGGGAGTCTTGTTTTTAAACTAACACATGTATTTGGGTCCTTCCCTGTTCAAAATGCCAGCGAGCTGCTGTGATGCCTCTGCAGCCATGGGTTTTTATACAGATTGGAGAGACTGTCTTCCTAGTTTTCTGGATGAACACCAGTATCATCTGCCACATGTACTTGAAAGGTTACAGCCCTGGCATGGGAAAAACTGTTACTTAGTCAGAATACTGAAGGTATTAGTAGGTAATAGAGGTTTAAAGAGTGAAGTGCAGGAAAGTGTGAAATGTGCATTCAAGGTAGTGCAGAAAGAATGGCACTGAGAAAGGGCATATGCTGGAAAGGGAAGAGAATTGATTGTAGCAATAAGAAACAATCTCATAGGCTTCTTCAGGACAAGTATTCAGGCACTGAATTCAGCATTAGTTTATACTGCTCAACCGAAGAGGACCAGGGGATGACCTTGAACTGAACTTCTGCATGTCTATGCTACTTAATTGTTGCTGCACTCCTAAGCTGTGCTTTGAACTGCCTTCAGCAGCTTTTGATATATAATATCGTAGCCCAAGTCATAATAAAGTTAGTGTGATGGTAAGGAGATGAAGACTGTCTAATAGTGTTGAATGGTTTTTTTGTGGAGTTTTTTTTTTGGTTCTGCAGTATAATTTTACTGATACTTGTCTCACAATTTATATTGTTTAATTGGTTTTATTTTTATAATGTTTAAAACATATAGGTGTTTATAATGCATTTCTGTGGTAGCTTTTCAATGATAGCATTGCAGATATTTGCTTAATGTTTGAAATGCTAATTACAGGTAAAGCTCCAACACAACATTTTTATGGTACTCCTTATCCTTTAATTGGTAAAGCATACAGAGATAAGATAATGGTGCGAAGTATGCATTGAAATTTACTTAAATGGCTACTAATCTGGATTTTGTGGCAGTTGAAAGACCTTAGGTACACAGTTGATACTTAATCTTTATACTTCTGGAATTACTTGCACTAGCTGGCTTGCTTTAGTTTAAGTTGGAATGGTTTGACTGACTATGTGTAAAACTAACTTTTATGTGTTTCTGGTGTGTTTCAGGGGAAGGTCCACCTTGAGCTGAGACTGAGTGAAGTAATAACAGACACCGGTGTCGTCTGCCATAAACTTGCAACACGGTAGGATTTGAAAAGTAACTGCAGAGTTATGAGAAACACACAGATTACAAAGAGTGTGCAGTGCTTCATTTAAAAATAGTTGGAGTAAACAAAATATTGATTTGGATATTGAATGTTCTTAATCAGCAATATCCTTATGAATTCATGGGATGCGAGATTTTTTTTATTTTCTCCTTCTTTCCACACTATCATTTTCTTCCTAATAGCTTTAAATGTTAATCTTTTATCCAATTTAGTCATAGCATAAATACTAAAAGGACATCAAAGGGTAATAAAATAATGTCCTTGTAATTTGCATCAAGGACCAGTTAAGCAATTTGTATCACAGCTAGTGTGCTGACAGTGTGTTACAGAGTTGACTTAACAAACAAGTCTGCCATCAGTTTTTAAAGCGGCCTCAGAACCAGCCATCCAACCTTATTCAAGTTGAAACATAAATGCCACAGGACTCAGATGGGAGTAAAGATTTGGCTGTCCTCTGAATAGGAGTCTGGAAGACCATTGCCCTCTGACCACACCAAACACTTTCAGGTGGCTACTTCAGAAGCAGTGGTAGATCTGGTTGGCTTCTGGCAGGTCCTACCAGAGCTGTGGAGTAGGTACATTTGAATTCTTTCTCTCTGCGGTCTGCTGTGAAGAGGCAGAGTGAATAACGGGGATAGTCTGCTGCAAGTTGCTTTGTAGGCTGTGAGTTCCAGTGAACTTGTTAACTAGCTGCTGTATCTCAGAATAAAAATGGCTATCTCAGTATAGCTTTGCACCACCTGGAGGGCCCAGCCTTCCTCTAACTGCTATATAACAACTCGTTATGTTGTTTCCCATTGCACAGTTTGAGTATGACCAAATGATGACCACATGTTCTGAGAAACCAGACCCCAAACTTGTATCTGCCAAGCCCTAGGCTGGTGTCTTTTGTTGAAATGTTGTTTGTATTGCTGTAGGTTCCTAGGACTTTTCAGAAGAGGGAGAAATAGAAGGTGGGAAAAGGCAGTTTCTTGCCTTTCTACTCCAGTGTGTGTCTGTTGTCCACATGTGCATGTGGACTTATCACCAAGCTTGGATTGTCCTCAGAGCAGGCCTGGAGGATACTGTGCTTAGAGAAGTTATACTGAATGCCAGGTTGGGTGATGTTTTTGCTTTGGTCTTACTGGAGATATGTTTTGCCCTCCTTAGAGGTGTGATACAGCCACAAAGGGCTCTGTCCATGTCTTTTGAACCCCGGTTGTGTGTTAAGACCCTGTGGTGTCTGTAGCTCTGCAAACATATATTAACTCAAACATCTTTCCACTCTCACCATGTTCTATTTTGAATAGTTAGGTGGTATACAGCAGGGCCTTCAGAAGTGTTTGCCTTTGTTTTGTTCCAAGAGCGTGTGTCGTGCCCCAGCCAGTTTTCTTTTAAGGGCTTTGTCTTCTGTTAAGAGAAACCTGGTAACATTACAGTACCAATGGATTTTTCAGTGAAAGTCCTGAAGTGCTAGAAATAGGTGTCTGAAAATGTCCTGCTATATATGTGATACATGCAGCTTCTTGCTTGTGGAAAGCAATTGAGAGAGTGACTACTTTGTTTTTTTAACAGTGTGGCAGTGTGCAGCATGTTTTTCTACCTGTCTGTTCTTTTAGCCAGACAGGTTTTAAGTCTTTATTCAAATTTTTGCCTATATGGCAATGATTTGAAGACTATTCCAATAAATTTTTACAATGCAGAGAAAAAACTTAGATTGGTTTGCAAAGCATTTTGTAACCGTGATTTGCAAGGTATTGTTCAGTAAATACAGTTTATTAGGCTGCAATGTGCAAAAAAAGCCTAAGGTTTCAACCACTGAATCATAATGAGCCCTGGGCTCTTGAAAACAAAATTTGAAAATCAGAGCTCAAGCAAGCTTTTGTCTGCTGATACTAACTTTTCCCTTTTTCACCTTCTCTCCTGTATCTGACCTGGGCACTCGGTTTGCCTTTGGCTAGTTTCCATATTTATTTGTTGTTTGAGTGGTGAGAGTAGAGCTTAGCACTTTAGATAAAGAAATAAGGGAGGAAAAACTGTTTCTGGAGTATGCAGTTCCATTGGTGAAGGTCTTCATGGCAATCTCTCATATGTGTGATTAAGAAAAAGGGAATCATGAAGGGAAATGAGAAAGGGGAATGATTACATGAAGGGGGAAAAAGCACTTCATTATGTAGTCCACCTTTTTCTTCATGCCACACTGATTGCTTTAGGAAGGTGTAGAGCAAACTGCAGTTCTTAACATTTTTCCACATTATCTGAAATCTCCTTCAGGTTTGTTCATAGTTAGTTTGGTTCTAATGCTTAGGCATGTAAGAAAAGAGTGTGGTAATTAAGCAATGCTCAGCTAAATGTCTGTGTAGCTGGAATTTGCCAGTGGGGAAAGCAGCAAAGGCAGGGGAGGAAGAACCTTTGTTATAGGTAGGTCATGAGTGAAAAGCAGAGACTTGGGTGTATTAGGAAAGTGCAGCTTCCAGTTGAGTATTGTGAAAATAACTGATTTTCTTGTGCACAGCTTATGAAGTTGTTACAGTGAGCAAGTAAGACAAGGCTGTGAAACCATGAGCGAGAACCTAGAATCACCTAATCTTAAAACAAGACTCTTCTGATGAATCTAAGGCCTGTAAAAAAAACCAAACAAAAAACAAACTTTTTTTTAATGAAGCGTTTAGCTGCAGAGATAAACACTGTCCTGCAAATGATGTCACAGATATAACTAGTCAAACCGTTCAGGTTTGCAAGGAGAACAAAAGCTGCTTCCAGTAGCTAGCTGTTTAAAAATACCTTAGAGACACCCGCCTTTTTTAAGCCCCAGAACAGTGCTTGTTTTCAAAGACCACATATATAGGCTGAATGAAGACTAGACCTATTAGGAAACTTTTTTACCTCTCCAGAAAATAAATAAATATCAGTTTTCTTATGAGCTTACCTATAGGTTTTTGTCTCTGAGCCTGTTCCCATGCCACCTCTGCATTCCAGAAAGCCTTGAAAGCGGCTAGGGCATTGCTGAGCCGGCCTGCAGTCCCATGGAGCACACCATGAACAGTCAGCTGGATGAATGGATGGAAAAATTCATCTGAATGGAAGGTCGAATTGAAATTAAGTGCTGAGCTCTTGAACATCACGTCGTTGATTATTTTAAAATGCAAAAGTCATGTCTGCTTCCTTAGCCCCTGCAGAGGAAGCAAAACAATCAGTTTAAAAACTGTTACCTAATAGCTTCTCCTTAGGAATCATTCGATACTTTCATTTAGTCTTAAACCACTAAGCTGTTGTGCTTCATCAAAGCTCTTCAGAGACCCTAGTCTCTGCCAGCTGCTACAGCACAATCTCCTGGACCGAATCCCTGCAAAACAGATTACAAGGAGAAGCATTAGTGGATTTACAAGTTACATTGACAGTACAGATGTAGGCACCACACTCAAACTGCTTGTGTCCCCCACCGACTTCTGCTGTCTTCCTCTATAAGAACCACAACTCGCACTTGAATGTTGCTTCTGGAAACAGTTTGCTGCTTGTGGGCTCCCTCTGTGGAACTGGTGCAAGACCTGGTGGTCCTAGTGGCTGGCTTGGGCACATTTGTCAGCTGAGTCCTCATAAATCCCTCATATCCCTGTTACAGGACTTGGAATGCAGGCTCTTGATGTGTATGTTCACATCATACAGAGAGAGCAGACTTAGAGCCTGCTGAGCACAGACCTTGCCTCAGTGTGTGTCTGATAAAAGACAATATGCATGGACTTCGTGGCCTGGCACCTTCCTGTAACTGCATTTGCATTAAATCCCCTTGTGCTGTGTAGTGAATCACCTTGAGTGTTAGGAAAAAAGAAAGTCTTAGTACATTCTGGCTTCTCCCCTCTCTATCCTTCACAGGGATAGAGAGGGGAGCCGCAGCCGCCTTGGCCCTCTGCACACTCAGCTGCTGCTTGTTGTGACTACCAACATCTGGCCTTACCATTGGCAGTAAAGGCCACCTCCTGTTTGTCAAGGGGTTTGTCACCTGCCAGAAATCAATCTGTAGTTTTATGAACATTTTTAAGATACTGAGGCCATGGAAAGAAGTGGTCAGGACTTTTCCATGCTTCCTGCTGCTTGTGTCCATACACACCCCTTTGTGCTGACACACAGCTCCTGGCAGCTGCTCGAGCAATGGTGTATTTTATTTTTTTTTCCCTTGTGCTTCTTAAGCTGAAATATGCCTTAATCTTGTGTATCGTAGAAACTGCACTTTTCTTTTTCTGTAATGCAGAGAAAGGAAAATGAGCAGCAGGGACCAGGGAAAGATGCTCTTTCTGCAGCCGTGCTAGCTTGAAGTGTTTGAATTAAGTCATGAACAGTGTGCGTACCCATATTCCGTGAATACATCTGAAAAACAATGGTATGTACTTCTCCCTAAATTTTTTATGAGCCACTTCTTTCCATATGCAAGATAGCCTTCCTGCTTCACAACAGAAGGAAACTTTACTTTCTGTAAACCTTTGCTCACCATCATTAGAGCAGTTTCTGTGCAGAATATTTGTGTTCAGCACAGAAAGGGGGTTCCCCAGAGGCTTTGAGGCCTCTTGGCTGTCCAGACAACTTTCTCTCATCTGTCAGAGCAACAGGAACAGCAGATATATGCATTTGTATTTATTTAATAAAGAGGAGGGCTCCTGCAGATAGCTTTATAGGAATCCATAGACTTCACTGTGGTTAAGTGACTAGAGGCAACATTTAGAAGTAGTGTTCTGTATTTAGCAAGATGACATCTTGCAGCATGCCTGAAGGAACAGGCCACTGAACTCCTGTTGAAAGTCAGAGTGAGCTGGAAGCCTGGCTCCCTGATCATCCTTTGAGAATTCCAGCATGTGTATGTAATTAGTCACATTTAAATGTCTGTATTTTTATTCAGTGTCCCCAGCTGCTCCTGCAAGTGTTGTCTTATGTCTTGTGTCTTAGTTTTAAAAAAACTTGTAAACATCTGCTTTGGAGAGCTCTCCCCTCCCCCCACTTGTTTTATTCCCTCACCCAGTACATCTATATAGCTAAATAACAACATATGTTGTTCAGGAGCCTCAGTTTTCCAGTAGGTTGCATAAGTCTGCAAATACATTACCGAGGCTGAAATTTTGTTTGGTAAATGAAACATTTGTAGCTCAGGTGTGGAAGACTTGGCTGCTCTGCATTAATTTAAGAATGAAATGCTGTGCAACTCTCTTGAGAGCTCTACAAGATATATTCCGACCATGTGGAACAAAGTTAAATGGGCAGTTTGCAAGAGCAAGCAGGAAAGGAAACAATAAGTAGATATGACATCCCTAAGATAAACACTTCGGGGGTTATTAAAAGAACAGTGACTGAGCTGTGGGCTTTTAAGAGCTTTAAAAGCCTTTTGAAGAGGAAGAGGGAGGTAAGGAGGAAGATGTCGTTTATCACATGTGGTTAAAGCAGGAGGTCTTTGCCTAGGGGTGTGCTGGGACTTGGTGGTGGTTCCCCAGCCTTCTCTGCCATATGAATAGAGCACAGAGCAAGCAGTGAACAGCATCTGACCTTCCTTGCTGGTTGCTCACATTATAGATTTGAATTTCCCTGTCCATGAGCATCGCTGCTCACCAGTTGACAACCATTACCCTAGATCAGGCTGACTTTATGTAACTGTTTGAAATTCTCTTACGCAATATGATGTTTCTAAGGTTAAAGTAAATGATGCTTCATTTTGAAAATTTTAGAGGCTCAGCCTCCCTCTTTTGTTGATCACAACTCAAAGTCACATATGTCAAGTCTGACTGGAAGCGGTGAGATAATGGCCATTCTTGCTTGTGGATCAGCAGTCTGTGTCCTTAACTAAAGAGTAAGAGGAAAACACGATCCTATCTTGCCTGGTGCAGGTTTTTTGCTGTTACCTGTGATTTCATTTGGAGACACCCTGAAAAACTGGAGAAGTCCAGCTAGTAATTGACTCATGGAATATATTTAAATGTATTTGTGTAAAATTAAAACATACAGGGATCATCTTGGAGTCATCTGAGAATTTTCCTTTACTAACTAGATTGTTTCCTGATATTCTAATTTATGTTGGAGCTAGTTTGCTTTCTGGTAGATAACTATCTTCATCATATCCCAGGAATAGATAAAGAAACTATCTAAGGAGTTGGATTAAGGAGAAAATTTGGAAATGCATGTCTATATTGTACCTATTGATGCTGAAGACCAAATTTTGTTGGCCTTCTGTTGTGCCTCTCTTTCTGATGCTGTTAAGAAAGAAAAGCAGGACTGCAGACAGGATGGCCAGCTAAGTGTTAGGTAGTACTTTTCTCTGCTGTTTTGGGGGAGTTTTTTGTTTGCTTGTGTTTTCTGAATTCAGTTTTAATGCAGAAAACACTGGGACTCATTAGCTTTGTGCAATTTCTTGAAGCTCTCATAGTATTCCAGTTTAATATGTGCTGGTGCTGCTGGGTTACTCGTCAGAGCAGAGTTTGCTCCTTTCTTGAGTGTGGTGTGCCATACTGTATTTTCCTTTTCCAGATGAGAGGTGGTGTTTGCAAAATGCCAGCAGGAACCAGGAGGTGCTCCTTCATGGAAAGAGTGTGCTGATGACACTGTTTTGTTACTATGTGAGGCAGCCATGCTTGGACTCAGGCTGTTGATGGTATGTTGGCTTGGTGCAAAGCTGCAGCCCCTGTTGAGTGTGGAATAGCATGAGGCCAGAGCTGGCAGTGGCTGCTCTTCCTGTGATGTTACAGCTCCTGGCGCTCTTTGCCTACGTTTGGAATGGGTTTCTGAGCCACCCTGCCTCTTGGGTTTACTGCTTACAGGTTTAGAGAACATATGTTTGTGTTGCTTTTGAGAAGTTTCTACTCCACTGCAGAGACATACGGCTTTGAACTCGCTGCAGGGTCAATTGAAGCTTATTTTGCTGCCTGAAATATGAGCTGAATCAATTAGGGGAAAAAAGGTATTGCTGACTACAAGCAGACCAGTTTAATGTATGCATCAACCAGGTCAACTCAAAGTATTTTGAAAAAGTTCAGCTTCTGTTTGCTCCTGGGAGGGAATGCTAATGAAGGCATAAAGTAGTTTCAAGACTTCATTTTAAATAAACTCATGCATCTATTAAAATGTGTTACAATCTTCTTTCTCTAGAGAGCATACCCTGCATCAAACTACGCCTTTTCCTGCAGGATTGCATCTTGATCATGCTTTTAATCTTGTATGGGTTTCATGACAAAGTGATGGGGGAAAAGTGTTTGGAGGTTAAATCACATAGTATCTGGTATTTTTAACATGAAGTGCTGCAATACTGTGGGATTTGGAGAGTAGGAGGGGAAGGGAGAGCTCATGTAGCATTGGGTTACACTGCCTCCCCTTTGCTTCTCCATCCCCACCATAACCTCTCTTGGCTGTTTTGCAGCCTAAATCAAGTTTAAACTCATCACTCTCTGTCAAAGCTCCCCAGGTATAGAAATACTATCTTCTCCTACTGCTGGGTTTCCCACTAAATGAAGTTTGTTTCGCTTTTTTTCTTCAATGCTTCCCCACTTTGTTAAATTCTTTGTTTGTGCACATCTTTGTTTATGCAAATCACGAACAAGTATCTTCTTTTCTGTAATCCTAATCAAGAGCAACTTTGATTAGATCCTCCTCCAGCAAAACATGTTTTAGACTGCTCACTGGTTTTGGATGGAATGCTCATCATATGACTGTAGAATATGTATAAAACTGAGTTTGTAATTCAAGACTTGAATGTAACTCTTTAAAGTCAACAGTTTCAACCGTAAGTGCAGCTATTTAAATAACGTGAGTGTACTTCCTGTTTTACACAGCGTAAACATAGACTGGGATTATAAATGGAGGCAAACTATTCAAGTGTAAATCCTTCTGATTAAGCACGTTTAGAAATTAACTCATTTAAGTCACTGTATGGTGCATTGCAGGCATTAAAGAGCATTACTGTAGTATCTGTGTTTGTAAAAAATTTCAACAATTAATTGTTAGCACCTTCAATATGCTGATAGTACCCCAAATGTCTGCACTTTTTACTTCACTGATGTCCTTTAATGGTGATTAGCTGGAGCAGTTCAGTTGCTTTTCAGGTAGGGCCCTTGGAAAAATTAGTTGTCTTGCAACATGAGCTCTTTGGAGTACACCATATTTAGCATAATACAGAGGTAAATTTCACAGAATATCACAGAATATGCAAAATTGAAAGGGACCCACAAGGATCGTCAAGTCCAACTCCTGGCCTTGCACGAGACCATCCCCAAGAGTCACAACGTGTGCCTTAGAGTATCATCCAAATGCTTCTTGAACTTTGTCAGGCTTAGTGCTGTGACCACTTCCCTGGGGAGCCTGTTCCAGTGTCCAGCCACCCTCTAGGGAAGAACCTTATTCTAATATCCAACCTAAACCTCCCCTGACACAACTTTAGGCCATTCCCTTGCATCCTGTCATTGGTCACCGCAGAGAAGAGATCAGTGTCTGCTCTTCCTCTCGTGAGGAAGCTGTAGACTGCAATGAGGTCTCCTCTCAATCTCCTTTTCCCCAGGCTGAACAGACCAAGGGCCCTCAGCCACTCCTCATACAGCTTCCCCTCAAGGCCCTTTGCCATCTTCATTGCCCTCCTTTGGACACTCTCAAATAGCTTAGTATCTTTCTTATATTGGGGCACCCAAAACTGCACTCAGTGCTGGAGGTGAAGCTGCCACAGTGCAGGGCAGAGCAGGACAATCCCCTCTCTCAACCGGCTGGCGATGCTGTGC
>NW_020956425.1:192137-202910 GCF_003031625.1 Empidonax traillii
AATATCCAACCTAAACCTCCCCTGACACAACTTTAGGCCATTCCCTTGCATCCTGTCATTGGTCACCGCAGAGAAGAGATCAGTGTCTGCTCTTCCTCTCGTGAGGAAGCTGTAGACTGCAATGAGGTCTCCTCTCAATCTCCTTTTCCCCAGGCTGAACAGACCAAGGGCCCTCAGCCACTCCTCATACAGCTTCCCCTCAAGGCCCTTTGCCATCTTCATTGCCCTCCTTTGGACACTCTCAAATAGCTTAGTATCTTTCTTATATTGGGGCACCCAAAACTGCACTCAGTGCTGGAGGTGAAGCTGCCACAGTGCAGGGCAGAGCAGGACAATCCCCTCTCTCAACCGGCTGGCGATGCTGTGCCTGATGCCCCGCAGGACATGGTTGGCCCTCCTGGCTGCCAGGGCACTGCTGACTCATATTCAACTTGACATTGACCAGGACCCCCAGGTCTCTTCCCGTGGCACTGCTTTCAGCTTCTCATTCCCCAGTCTGTACATATGTCCAGGGTTTCCCCACCCCAGGTGCAGAATCCAGCATTTTTCCTTGTTGAACTTCATATGGTTGGTGATTGCCCAGTCCTCTAATTTGTCGACGTCTCTCTGCAGGGCCTCCCTGCCTTTGAGGGAGTCAACAGCTCCTCCCATTTTGGTGTCATCTGCAAACTTGCTTAGTATCCCTTCCACTCCTGTGTCCAAGTAATCTATGAAGATGTTGAAGAGCACTAAGATGGAACCCTGTGGAACCCCACTAGTGACAGGTCATCAGTCTGATGTTCCCCCATTCACTGTTACCCTCTGTGCTCAATCTGTGAGACAGTTGCTCACCCATCATGTTATGTGTTTCTTCAGCTGTGTACTGGACATTTTGTCCAGAAGGATCCTCCGAGAGACAGCATCAAAAGCTTTACCGAAATTAAAAAAGATTGCATCAACTGGCTTCCCTTGATCAACTAGGTGGGGTTACCTTGCCATAGAAGGAAGTCAGGTTTGATAAGCAATACTTTCCTCTCATGAAGCCGTGCTGGCTGTGACCAATGCCTGTGTTGTCTTTCAGGTGTTTTTCAATACCTGCCAGAATAATCTTCTCCATAACTTTACCAGGCATCGAGACTGGCAAGCCTGTAGTTTCTGGAGTCCTCCTTCTGACCCTTCTTGAAAATTTATATGCTGTCTTATTCTGAATGACTCATGGGATTTCTACAGCTTTTGTGGCAGGCACTTATGCAAAACCAGGGCTGGAGAAGTTTCTAAAGGAGCAGCATAATGGGACTCAACTTAAAAATCACACTTGTCTCTACAGATCTTTTTATTTGTTGTTCCAAGAGCAACACTTGCCAATGTTGTATTTTGGTAGCAGAACAGAGAACTAAAGATGGACATTAAGGTATGATAGGAATAAGGGAAGCTGAAGGGTAAAGAGGAAGTTACAAGGCCCTAGGTGTGGAAGTTGGGTGACGTTTGTTTGTTTGTTGTTTTTTGTTGTTGTTTTGGTTGGGTTTTTCCCAAGTATAAGGAGAGTAAAGAGATGCTAAACAATACATAGGAAATGGTCTTTATTAACACCACTTTTCACAGAACTATTTGTTGAGAGGAAGTTATTGCAAGAAGTCTTATAGTGTATGTGGCGATAATGAGAAAATATCTCTTGCCCCACTTCGTCTGGACGAGCTAGGGATTACGTTTGTGCTTCTGGGTATATTGTTGTACTGGAAATGCAACTACTGTATACTACGATCAAGTTCTTTGCTGAGTCCACAGTGCTAAGGTCACCTGGTATTTACTATACTCCCCCTACACCCCTTTCTTGTTGTAAACTTTTGGCTTGATTGCTATTTTCTGGGAATTTCAGTAAGAGTTTCTGATGAAAAGTTTCATCTATGTTGCTAATTGTGTATTTGTAACATACAAAGTCAGAAAGATTAAAAGTCTTTCAATATCCATTTTTAATTTAATAGCACTTTGAGATCAGTCATTTTCACTGTCCCACACTTCTTCCCGCTGTACAAGACAGGTTGCTAGTTCCTCCTTGAATCGTGAGAAAAGGGAAATATTCTGAAAGAAAATGCAACAAGCACAGAAATTGTCAAGGAGGCTCAGCTTTTCTAGGCAGTAGTGTCTGCAATTAATTTAAACTCATTTTAAAGTTGACTTGCTTCCAAGCTGATGGTTTTGTAATAATTTCATGCAGGCTTCAAGCAGAAGCAAGAGACTGTATACAGCTGTAGACGTACTCCAGTTTTTCACCCTACCAGCCTAAACATCACATTGGTAAGAGGTGGCACAGTGTGACAGCTGACTCTCATTATCTGAGTCAAAAGCTGCTGAGAATTGATAAACTGGCATGTGCAGCCCTTTGCTTCCTGGGGACATCAAGTAGTGTTTTCTTCTCTGCAAAGCTATTGAATTTAACAAAATTAGTAGAATTTGAGTATCCTTTGAAATATCTACCAGTTTTTCAAATTTCGCAGAAATCACCAACAGATTAAAAAAAGAAATCATCAGTGAGAGATTGGTGAAGAAATAGAGACAGAAAGTCTTTTCTCTTAAACCTGCATATTTAGCAGACCAGGCTAAAAATGATGCTGTTAAGCTCAGAAGTGTTAATGGAAGAGGTACAAGAAGAATCGAAGACCTGTCAAATATGTCTTACAGTGAGGGAGTGTTTGATTTATGCAAGAAAAACTTCAAAGTGATGAAATCACAGTATGCACAATATTCAGAGAAGAGTCCTTTTGATTGTATGGTTACATATTCTTGCCATCCCATCCAGTGATGGGAAGCTAAAGGCTCATCTAGTTAGAAACAAGTAGTAAAACACGTTTTGTTTTTTTTCATAATCATTAATCAAGGAACAGTTTAGTGTAGAACACTGTAAGGATATTGTAATCATTGTGAGTCTTTTGAGTTAAGCCTCAATTGCTTTTAAGAATGTGCACTTAGGATGCAGTAGACATGAAGATGCTGCACAACTTGATTAGGTGAGAGCTTTTATCGCTGACTTGAAAGAGACCAGACGATATTATCCGAATGATCCCTTTTGGGTCCAAAATATGAGGAGAAACTTAATGAATGTATGAACTGTTTGTCCAATAACTGGAATTACAGAGCTCATGTGGGCTACTCATTACAGCTGGATATACCAGAATGCCCATCTGACTATGCTCTGATTTGCATCTTGTTTTTCCATAAGAAGATCTAAAGTGATAAGACACTAAAAACCTTTAATAAAGAGCACTTACTTTACATTGTTTTTCATCACTAGAGGTTAGTACTATACAAGCAACAGTATAGCCACCATTTGGTGAAGCAGTCTTCTTTGTATGAAATAACCCTAGGTTTTAGCTGAACCTAGGACATGACTGACCCATCAGAGTAGGAAGTGAAATGGGACAGTGTGCCAGTAGAAGCTGTTTACAATTTGTGTAATGCTTTGCTTCTGGTAGGGTATCAGATTTACCAATGGGACGTGCTTTCATTGTGCAGGTAATTATATCTGATGCTCTTTCACATCCAACAAGTCAAGATGTTTTGTCTTCCATTAAAAGTCTGTGGCTTCCTCTCAAGGCACCTTCCAGGTATAGCTCTGTGGTGACTCAGTAGTAGACAATTGCTCAGAAAAGTCTATTTTTTGTTGTTGTTCTGAAATACTGCCTCTAAAAAGTGTATGTCTTTGTGTTTTTAGAGGAGAAAGCAATCAGATACTCCAGGTCGGTATTTTCCAAATGTCTTAAAAATTGTGGAGAGTCTTGAATCTGGTGCTAAATTTAGCTTTACAGTTACAGCGTTGCAGAGGATGATGCTTTAGAAGGTTTCACTGCTAATGGAAGTTTTTGTCTGCTGGATCCACTTCCTTTGGTGTTGCCACAGAATGGCCACAAAATATCCTTCCTGCAATATCTGTATTATATTCACAGTGTGATCCTTTAGACACAGAACAGTATAGCGTGTCTCTTTGTAGGACCAGAGGATTGATTCCAAGTAGGCAAGACACCATCCTGTGACAAATGGTTTATGAATCCTGTTTGATCTCTGATCTTGCCAAGTCAGAGACTTGGTCTAGTGGGAGTTGTCCATGCCCAGGGCAGTGAGGGTTGGAACTAGATGATCTTTGAGGTCCTTTCCAACCCAAACCATTCTATGAATAGCTTTGTCTGCATTAGTGTAAAAAAATCAGATAAATGAAACGTAACAAGCCTGATCTGTATGCTGCTATTTGAATTACTGAAGAAGAGTCCATAGTTCTGCTTCCCACCTTTCACAGACTTGGTGTATCTGATTTAAAGTGAATATTTCAGTTGTGATTTTTTTTTCTTTAACTAAGCACAGTTTTTGAGCATATAGTGCCTTGACTTTAGTGTTAAAAAACTGGTTTTCATTTTACCTCTTCTGCTTGATTACTGCATTGTCTGTAATCACAATGGGATACATTAACATCTTTTTAGATACGCGAATCTTGACAGCATCAAGTTATTAATACTGTTTTGTGAATTCTAGTTTATGTAAACCGTGACACAATTTGTACAGCTTTAGCCCAGGTCGCTTATCAAAACAAATTCAGTGCTTCGGCATCACTTTGGAACTTAGTTGTCAACTTAATTGCCATCAAGTTTCCGTAGGGCTGATGAATCAGCTTAATTTGAATTCCTTAATGAAAGTATTGCATGTGTAGCAAAGATCACTGACTTTTAATAATAACTATTGTTAATCAAGATCCCAGATCGTCTGATTATTCACACAAATGCGATCAAAAGTTGTTCTGAGTTGTTTCAAGTTGTGTTTTTTAAAGCATTAAAAGTTCTGCCTACCTCAGGTGCACCAAGGCATGCTCATTACAGAAGGTTTTAGCCTCCATGATGTGTTTGAAGGCACCTTTGGTTGCTTTTTTGGTCCACAAATAATTACTTCTTTTTTTTTTTAAATTGTGATCTATTTTTCTTTTGCTTTTCATGTAGAAAGGTGTATTTGCTACTACATCTAATGAAATGTATGATGTGAGAATCTGTTTGTAAGTCTATTAAAGGATTTTAGTGGAGAAATCATTTTACTTGGGTGAGAAGAAATTGGCTGGGTTTACATTCAGTTGGTGCCATGGCTTTTGTTAAACCACCTCATTCCGTTGCCTTCCCCTCCTGTGCTCATCACCCAAAAAATGTTAAGATTTGATCTAGACTCTCAACTGATGCATTCCCTTGGCCCATAGAGTTCTGGGTTGTTGTGCTCTGTGGTTCAAATGTGTCATGGCATGAGATTTAGATATTCTCCTCCAAACTGTTCTTTCAGTTCTTCTAGGTATCCCTGTTCAGGTCACTTACCAGCATGTCTGAATTATTATTTAAAATATTTCCATCTATGGATAACCTGGGATATCTGTTTGACTATACTCAGCACTTGGGAGGAAACCCTTACCAGCTAGGTAGAAAACCACTAGGATGTGCGGCTTCTGTTTTGCTCTTTTGTTTCTTAGAGTTGAAAACCCCAACTTGCACACACCCACACCTACCCACTCCCCACCGTGGTGCCTTACTTCCTTCTCTCTCTCATTAGTACTTTAAAATTTCTGCTTTTAATCTCTTTCTTATCTTTTTACTTACTTCATAATCACATTCCTGCCAGTAGGTTCAAAAGCTTTTGGGTGATTTCTTATTAACTTTTGCTCTGCCAAGTCATTCCAAAACTAGCTTCTTCATTTTGTCGTCTTGTCATTGGAGTATCCATCATCTAATAATTGTAGATGCTTCCGGCCTCTGCTGGCTGGCAGAGGGGAAGTCAGGACATGTTCATGCAGTTTGTTTTGTTTGCCACTTAGTTTGTTTGCTTCTGTGGCCATGCATGTATACAGTGACAGGCAGGCACTGCCTGGAAGGCGGCATTGTGCTGTGTGCAGGCAGCTGCTTCCTGGGAGCTTGAACCATTCTCAAGACAGAGATCATTGCAATTTGCTTTCCATAAACCCTGTATATCCCATATAGCATACGGAGACCAACCTACCTTTCCAACCAAATACGAAAACGATGGGAGATTTTTGTGTCACTGTCTGGCTTCATTATTTAGCCATAACAGGATTTCTGTCTCTGACTCCCATGCTGCCTTTTGGTCTTTTTTTTTTTTTTTCTTATCAGCCTGTACAGACAGTATCTCATTGCTCCTATTTAGTGTTGCTGTAAGCCACAGTCGGCTCAGCTAAAGCTTCTCTCTAGGCTCTTATCGTTTGTTGTGTATAATTGTTGGCATTTTGTGCTTCACTCCTCTTGCATTCCTCACCACGCTACTTTAACACAAATGCTTCTGCAACTGCCTTGATATGTTGACCCATTCCCTGGCTTCCTGCCATACTATATGAAATTCAAATTTCTTCAGTTACCCTTACAAGAATCAATAGTATCATCATTAAGCAAATTTATCCTTTTCCTGATTGTACCTCTTCTTTCGTGTTTCTATCCCTTATAATTTTTACATACTTCTTGCTTTGCTGTAACTTGTACTTGGGTCTTTTGTCTCCTCTGAATATCAGCACGTGCTAGAAATAATTTCTTCTCCTTACTCACCCTTCCTCTTTACTCTTCTGTCGTTAAACTATCGCTCCATGTTAATAACTGAGGTTTGCAAGTCTGAGACCAAGGAAGGAGGAAATTATGTCAGGGCCAGTAATAGTCACTAAATCAGATCCGTTCAAAATTTTAGCAAGCTTGTGTCTTTGTCTAAAGCCTCAGGGCACTGTCACAGAAGATAATTTAACCAATTTTTAATGTTAACATAACTGAAGAGTTTTCTGTAGTGGCATTCAGGAAGTTTGCAACTCTCCTGTAATTTACTTGTAAACTGGCTTAACTATTAATGAATTAACTCCCTCTCCTGTAAGAACAGAATGGCTGACACCCAGTTTTTAGTCTCCTCTCTTTAGTATGTTATTTATTGGCTTTGTATGAATATTTGTTCTTTTTTTAGTATAGAGTATCTTCAGTAAGACACCTGTGAAAGAAATTGTTGCTTGAACCCTGACATTAGCAGACAATTCCTCTTTCTCTGCTCTGTCAGAAGGAAATCACCATTAACAGCAACAGCCTTGTGTTAACAAGAATTGTGTGTGTGTGACAGAAATGTTGCACATACAGAGCTTTCCACTGAAGACCAAAAGCTGATCTGGGTGCTGCAAGAAGCTGCAAAAACTGTTGTAGATCAGCTCAGGAAGGAACCTGTGCTCAGGATAACATGAGTTTAAGAACATGTTTAAATGTGAACCATGACACATCACTGCAGGCAATTCACAGTACGTGGGGAACTGCTTTCAGAGGAAACTGGTCTGTTTCTTAGTGCAAAAAACATTCAGATTAGAAGAATAGTAGGAAATCTTGTTTTGGTACAAGTAGATCACTTCCAAATGTCAAGAAAGAGGTACTTTTGAAATCTTCTTTTACTGGAGTTCATTTACTGGGAGTGGGCATGATCCTTCAGCTTCAAAATCCTCCAGAAGACAAGGACTTGATGCAATACATTAATTCAGTATTGTTATCCTCCTTAGTCTCTTGGGATGGGGGCAAGGCAAAGTCAGAGTATGAATTGGTAAAGAAACTTTGAGTAGGTTGGGAAATAATAATCTTAGTAATTTTGATGATGAAGGCAGAGTGTAATTTAAATCCAGAATTGACTCAACTGTAAAAATTTTTACCTTGTTCTAGAAGAAACAGGCCACTTGGTCAGCCTCTTGGCAAAAGAGGGTTGTGGATTTATGTTAAATCCTGAGTGGAGATCCAGTAGATTACTTTGTGGAAGTGAAGGGCAAGTGCAAGGCTTGTCTGAAGGTGCACAAACAGCAGTTCAGATGTGACACTTGGTCAGACTCAACCTAGGATGCTGATTCCGAATCTGTCTAGTAGGAGATGAAGAATTATGAGAGCAGTTATATAGTGACACGCTCTCCTGGCCTCCAGAAATTTATGATTCAGGGAATTTCTGAGCTAGACTTAGCACTTTTCTGCTTATTAGTGGTGAATCCAGTTACATCCAGACAAATCCCCTCTAAAACGTGTATATAACTGGTTTATTAAGGTCACGATCACACTCAGACAAAGGGAATAAGGAGGCAGCCTGGCAATAGTTCCTGCTTACAGTGGAAGGCGTAAGTCAGTTCACTGGTCTGAGAGCAGCTCCCATGTGCCACCACAGATGTGATATTTGCCATAGTATAAATGAAAGTCTGTTGTGCAGCGTTAAATCAAAGTTCCTCTTAAACCACTGGGAATGAGTGCGCAGCTCAGCTCATGATGCAATGTGCACTGAAAGAAAAGAGCATTCAAGAATGAGCTTTCCATGTCGGAAAAGAAAGAAAATCCATCTCTTTACTGTCGGACTAGGCAAAAATACTGGACTACATTATGAAGTTAAAGATTAATAGCCTTTTTTATGTGCCCTAAGAAGCCCAGCCACAAAGGGAGACTATTCAGAGGTGCTCTGTTATCCCTGGAAGACATGGTTACTCAGAACCATGTTACCAGATGACTCTATAGTCGGTAGGAAAGAAAAATTGGAGGGATGAGGGGTGGGGGGAGGTGGGAGGATAGAAGAGAGATCCAAAGAGACTTCAGAAGATAAGTGACGTACCCAGCTCTAGGGAGTGTGTGTTGTCAAACAAGCACTTAGCATAGGCCAAAGATGCATTGTTTTGATGGTGATTCTGCCACAAAGTTTGTTTGCAAGTTAATACTTGTCTGGTCAGGCTTGTCACACAAAGTACTGAGTGTTCAAGTAATCATTAGATCACTAGAGCAAGCAAGGAGGAAGTCACTTGTCTTTGAAATAATGCAGAGAAGAACCTGAGTACGGCCAAAAAAAATATGTGTATGAGATGGAAACAAGTCTTACGATAAAGAAATGAAAGAGAGGTAAAACAAGTGGAGGCTGGAAATAAAAGAATGTAAGATAAATGAATAAACTTGCCAGGCATCAATATTGATCCCAGAAACCAAGCAATTAAAATATATGGATTAGGTACAACGATAGAAAACAAATGTATAGAAAAAAGATGTATGTATCTTCTGTTGAGGAATCACAGTCTGATTTGAGAAAAGAGAATGGGAACAGTGTGCTGTTCCCTACCTGGGCTGAGGGTGGGCAAAGAACTGAGCCTGACTTGGTATACTGGATGTGATTTAGTCTAGAAGAACAGAAAATATGGATACGTGTTTAAAGAACAGCTATGTCCATGCTGGTTTCTTTTCTCTGTGTTTTTGCCTTGGCTGTCCATTCTGATAGACAAGGAGGCCAACAACACGTGCGTGTCCTGAACTGATCACAAAGCCTGTAATTTTTAAAAAACTTTTGAAGTTCCAAGGAGGAGGCATGGAATGCTCGTGGGCTCGGATCATCCTGGTGTTGCTCACCTGTGTTAAGCCTGGTTTTGAGTATGTTTGTATAGAGTCTGTGTCAGACACTGCAGCCTACAATTCTTAGTTGGCAACCTAGATGCCTGTACTGTCAGATATAAGCTAATTAGTCTTTGCTGAAAATTTTCTTGATTTTTTTCAAAACCTTCTCCTCCTACCTTCCTCATGAGGCACGAGGGCATGCTAATGGTATGTTTAAGTTTTTAAGTTTTCTTTTAACTGCTGGGAATTTTCCATATCTTATTTACTCTTGTGAAAGTTTGTTCATGAACCACACTGAAAACTGAACTGTCTTGTTTCTTGAAACCTATTAATTTTATAAACCACAAGCAAAATATAGCGAGGCAGCTGCATTGAGGATTTTGTCATATGACCCAGCACTAACCTTAGCTCAGCCCAGCCAGGCAAGCTTTGAGGGATGGCTCACCCTGCCCCAGCTGGGCTCCAGATAGCTAATGATCAGAAACTACCAGTCGAGTAGAAAAGATTCTGGCAGCTACCAGACATTGTTCCTCTGGGAACTGATGAGTTGACTTGTAATTCTTGAATAATCTTGATTGTCTAGGCTTTTTTTCATTACCATTCATGTATCATTCAGATACATATATGTTAAGTTAATTCTGCAGATGATTAGAGCAATGGCATTTTATTTTTAATGGCTTTATTTGCTGCATCCTAGTGTGCATCCCCCTTTGCCCCCAAGATGATACCTTCATTACAAATTCCTTTTTCTTTTTTTCCCATGTATTACAGATACTGTCAGTCTTAATAATGTGATGGCCATGTGGCAGAATTGAGGTTCCATTTTATTGTCTCTGAGTAGCTGACATTTTGTTGTAGCTCTTTTCCTGCTTGCCAAGTAAAGCCAGTGTTCTGGTACCAGATCAGGAGAGGAGGGGTGTTAATTCACCCAGCAATTTTCCCATGACAGAAGAAAATGGCTGTAACAAAAGCAGCCCTAACATTACATTATCCTGCAGCTAATGAGTCAACCAGACCTGTGTGTTGTTGAATTTTATTGTCTCTCCTCATGATGTTTTGTAATATACAAGAACGAGAATGAACTTCCAACTAAGCATAGCCTTTCCTCCTTAAAATCCTAAGTCTTCAGTCTTTTGTTGGATTTCTTCAACATTCTCAAACAATAAGCCCTTTTAAATTACCTGAAAGACTTGAGATGCATTCTGTCGGTGTCTGTTTCCTGTTTTCCCACAATTTGTTTCTTTCAAGGTTGTTGTTCCTTTTTGTATTCCAACTGCACACAAAGAAACAACTTACTCTTAAGTCGTGGTGACTGCAGAAGAACATCTGTGTATTTGGTTTTATTCTTTGGTTTTATTCTTTTTCTTTTTTCCTTTTTTTTTTTTTTTTTTTTTTTTTTTTTTTT
>NW_020956426.1:0-3528 GCF_003031625.1 Empidonax traillii
CCTGTACATAAAGTGATGAGCGTTTGTACTCGACCCAGTAGGATGATAAGGAATAGTGCTGTATCCTACCTGAAGGTGTAATAAAGTGTACATTTTTATACCGCAAGCCTCTCTCCCTGCCCTTCTGTTCCGCGGGGGGGGTCGGGGAGTTTTCCCTCACGGAGGGGGCTGCGGGGCGGGAGGACGGGCCGGCCCCGGCCCCGCCTGAGGGCGGAGCGGCCGCGGCTCCTCCTCCTCCTCCTCGTTCTGCTCCCGGCTCTCAGCATGGCGAAGGCCGCCGCTCTCGCCGCCAGCCTAGAGGCCGTGCTGGGCAGCCGAGCCAACGCGAACCGCGTCTTCGAGCTCCTGGAGCCGCTGGCGGTGCGGGACGGGACGGGGCTGTGAGGGGAGCGGGGCTGTGAGGGGAGCGCGGCCGCTGCTCAGACACGCTCTTCTCGCCCAGGCCCAGGAGGAGGAGGAGGAGGAGGACATCGTGGGCGCCGCCAGGGCGTGCAGCCGGCTGTTCGGGGCGCTGCTGGAGCGCCGGGAGCTGTTCGTGGGGCCTCTGCCCGCCCAGGACGCCGCTCTGGCCGGTGAGCCCGGGCGGGGGGTGCCGGGGGGGGTGCCGGGGCGGGCGGGCCCTGCCCGAGCCTCGGGCGTGACTGTGTCCCTCCTTCAGATGGGTACAGCGCCGAGGACAAGTACAAGATATGGATGAGGCACCGCTACCAGGACTGCGTGGGCTGCCTGGGCGAGCTGATGGGGCACGATTCCTTCCAGGTCAAGGTGGGTGCTGAGCGCGCTGCTGACTCGAGGGGTCCCTGGCGATTATCGCCCGGTATTTCGGTGTGGGGGGGCAAGGGGTGCTGTAAGACATCGCCTCTGTTCTGACTCACCTCTGCTCACCTGCGGGCATGCAGCTTTCTCAGGGAATAACATCCTAGTTCGTTCTTCCTCCTTTTGAAGCTGCCTCCTTTGGATCTGATTCCTGGTGTCCTGACTGAAGTGGGGGCTTTGTGTGTTGTTTTTGTTTTTTACAAGGAATTGTCACTCTGCACCCTCATGAAGTTTGTTGAGTTCGAGGCACAGTATCCACTGATCAAAATAGAGTGGAAGGGGACTCTGACTTTTCCTTTTGAACTCCTTAAGGTAAGCTGCAGAACTGAAAAGTCAGTGACCTGGTGGCCTCATGTGCCCTCAGCCACCTCAGCTCACCCTGTGCTCCAGTGCTGCAAGAGACTGACACGGGGCTTTCCTTTGCAAACCCTTTGTTAGGTGGTTGTTGATGGTTTGCTTCCTGTAAACGAGGATGCTTCGCTCCTGATCTCTCGCTTTCAAGAGTACATGGAGTACGATGACGTTCGCTACTTTGTCATGAAGGCAATCACTGCCAGTATCGGACAAGTCATGCAAAAGACAAAAGAGGTAACAAATCGTTCCTGGAGAGGTGGCTCTGGTTTGTGTGTTTTGTGTCTGAAGCAGGAAGGCTCTGGTGGTTGATATGTTTATGTTTGTTTGTCTTCTCAGAGGCCGCTGCCCTTTTACCAGCAGAATGTGTTTTCCCTCATTTCGCCCATTAACATGCCGAACAAAGAGTCTGACATGGTCAAATTTATGGTGAAGCAAGGTTAGTAAGCTCCCCATGATGAACTGTGGGTGAAAAGGAAAATCACATTTAAGATTTTTGTCGTGTAAAGCCCATTAATGAAGAATGTCTGGTTCTGTGATCACCACGATTCTGAACAGTGTTAAAAATCCACATTCCTCAGTCTACAGAAGGGTCTGTCATGGCCTTGTATCAAGACAAATTTTAGGTTATCAAAGGGCTAAGTAAAAAAGGGGGGATCTTAAATTTATTTTAATTTTTAAAACATCCATTTTAAGTTCAACATCTGCCTTCTCTTTCTCCTTAGAAAATCGTGAGGAATTGAAAATGTCGAAGCTGCAGGTAACTGTTCATTTGGTGCTTTAGAATTGAAATTGTATCAATTTTAAATAGAGCTTTATCTACACAATATGTTTTACTCACTGTTTGCAATTCTCTTTTAAGGCACACAGGCAGGTGTTTCAAAAAATGTGGCTCGCTTTTTTGAAGCACAAGGTGAGTGTTACTTCTGCCACTGATCTGTATCACTCTCTACTTAAAGAATTGCTGATCCTTAGCAGTTGTGGCCATCCTTGCATGGAGCTCCTGGTAGGACCACGGTGTGCTTTCAGTGTCAGATGGGAGCAGCCCAGTGACCATTTCTGTTGGATCATTGTGCCAAGAAACCTGACCTCACACATGGTCTGTTTCTCCTCACTCTCAGCCTTTTTTCCCCCAAAAAGGGTGCTTGTAAGGGTGATCTGCGGTGCAACAACTTCTGTGCACTAATTGAAGCTTCCACAGCCTTTTTCCTGGTGACTTTCCCTTCTGAGCTGTGATGACACTGTTAGTTGTGAGCACCTGTCTCTTTGAATGAACCTGGTTGTCAGGTGTCACTTGTAAACCCTCCCATTTGGGAACTGCTTGCTGGAAGCTGTTCTGTATCATCCTGGCACATTCCCTTTTGCTTGTGCGTTGCTTTGTTGAGCCACAGGTCGCTGCTGCTCTCAGAGTTCTCCCTGCAGTGATTGTTTCCCCTGTGTTGTTTCATCCTTCCCAGCTGCCCACTGGCCTTTACAAGAAGATTCTTGTCATCCTGCACGACTCCGTCCTGCCTTACATGAACGAGCCCACCCTCATGATGGACTTCCTGACAGTGGCCTATGGCGTAGGTGAGTGAGAACAGGCTTTTATCCTTTGTCGTCCCTACCTGCAGCAGGGAAGCTCTGCTGGATGATACACCACGGCCTGGAGGATGGAATAGATTGTGCTTTTGGCTGGGATGTGGCAAAGGAATTAGGGTGAACTCCACTGACCCTGAAAGTGAGATGATTTTGCCCGTGTTTGTTTGTCAGTGTTGTTGCTCCATGCCCGTAAAGAAAATTGTATTTTAAGGCTTTGGGAATAGTAGAAAACTGGACTGATTTATTTTAAATACAGAATTCAGCCAGCACTGCTGATACCTGGGCTGCATCCAAACACAAGATCCACAGATTCCTGTAGAAATGTCCTTTCTGAGGAGACCTCTGCCTCTCCAGTGTGGCTTTGTTTGGGATGTAGAGGAGCACATTTTTGTGTCTCAGTCATTCAGAGTTTTTTCTCCTGAACTACATCTTAGTCTTTATCAGAAACTAGGGAGCCTCTGGAAGGCTGTAGATAAAATTGTTTAACCTTTCTGACTCTAATTTCAGGTACTCCGTTTTGTGTTCCTTCTGGGAAGGTTTTATTATACAAACAATTTGAAGTTGATTTTTTTTCTAATTGTTTTGACTGTATTGATTCCTGCTTGCTTTTTTACAGGTGGAGCAATCAGTCTTCTAGCCCTAAATGGATTATTTATTCTGATTCACCAGCATAATCTGTAAGTAAAAAGAGCATACTGTTTAAAGGAACATGGGGTTTTGCATTTACATCTTTACGTAAGAGGAACTGAAATGGATTCTCCACACCTTCAGGCTTAGAAA